>NC_046155.1:197718779-197922715 GCF_011064425.1 Rattus rattus | reverse complement strand
GGTGTGGGTTTTGGTCAGTGTTTTATCACAGCTACAGAATTGAATCTAGAACAATGTCCTAGACTCTATCATATATATATATATATATATATATATATATATATATATATATATGATAGGAATTCAAGCACGCATACATATATGTATAGATAGATAGATAGATAGATAGATAGATAGATAGATAGATAGATAGATAGATATCAACAGTCAAAGCAACATTACTCATAATAGCCAAAAGGCAGAGATAACTCAGGGTCTAGTGACTTAAATAAACACACAAAAGGTGGTATATAAATACAACAGAATTAACATTAAGCTTCTAAAAACATCAAAATTCCAATGTATAATATAACATGATTGAATCTGGAAAGCATAACGCTAAGTGTGACTCTGGGTACATGAAGTACTAAAACAGTCACACTCACAGAGACTCACTATGGTGATGGAGGAGGACTATCAAGATGCACAGAAAGCAGGGGAATTATTGCTTTAAAGGCACAGTTTCAATCTTCTAAGACAGCTTCTGCTCATAAAACATAAATGAACCTAATTCCACTGAACTACACACTTTCCATGACTGAACTAGTACATTTTTGTTGTGTATGGTTTTGGGAAATGAACTTAGAACTGTCATAAGTATCTATGTGAGAAAACAGAAAAATTAATCAAAGTTGAATTGATCGATCCTATTCTTATTTGCTCCTGTGTGACAATCCCTGTGGCCAAGGACTAGCACCATGAACTTCTCATAAACAAGGTGATGTGCTTGGTGGGTTCAGCTCTGTCTCATCTCAATATCACAATGAGTTAGCTTGCTCCAGTTACAGAGTCAGAACCTGAGGCTCCAGGGAGCTGACTAACTTGTTCAAGGTCTCTTGGCTGGTGGAGGGTAGAACCATCATTAAAATGCAGATCTGTCTTATTCGTAGGTCTTTGTTTTTGGTTTGGTTTTTTAGAATTCTGCTATGATTGGCTAAGAAGAAAAGACTCAATATTAACTCAGAATACTTAAGCATTAAATTATGCTTAATAATACCACAGTTAAATAAAATCATTTCAGATCAGCAGTGTAATCATCTCCAGACTGATTCCTAACACTTTTGTTCCCACCAAACAGCAAAGATAACCACATGAAAGATTACATTTATCTGGGCATGGTTTTTTTTTTATTGTTATTATTCTAAAAAACATCTTCAATGTATTCTGATGCAAGCTAAGGATGGAAAGAAAGACTAGAAAGCAAATTTTTGAGGAAATTAAACAAAAACTTTTAAGCCCTTTGAAAGAATTAACTGCAGCAACGTGTTTGTAAATAAATTTCCACTCAGATATTAAAATGAATACTTTCTGATTCCCAGCCAGCGTAATGAGCCAAACCAAGTGAAATAAAATTTGGCTGTCTCGATGAGCACATTCCTAAAAGTCCAGTGAGAACATTCAGTGGGCCCTTATTTGAACTATTTCACAACCACATCTGTATGTAGCAGCATGCAGTGACAAAAAAAACCAAAAACAAAACAAAACAAAAAACAACAACAAAAAAAGGATGCTTAATCATGAATCCCAAATTCTATTTTCACACGAGACATTTCTAATTAATCTCATCAAAAATAACACCCACCTCCAAATTGCATGTTGCTTTTATTTTTTTAAGTGAACCAGAAAGAATTACTAATATCCAATTATATTCCCCAAAGATGTTTTGAAAGAAGGAATTCTAGGAAAGACAACAGCCCTGGAAAGTTTCCTTTTCTTCATAAAAATGAAGTCAGAAGAAATTCTCTCTGTCCTTACAAGACCCCAATTGACTGAAAATGTTGACGTGATACCTTTGGGTCCGATCTCTGTAGTTCATCTGCAAAGCCACAGTTGTTTCAAGTGCCTGGCACGGAATCAAGCCAACAGCTGCGATAAAGCAGGATGGATGGATTGGTGGCCATCACCTTACCACAGCACCCCAGAGACAGAGTCGCTTTCAGCAATGCCTCTCCTAGCTCCACACACAAGTAAATGCTGGTGTGCAGCCCAGAATAGGACCTTCTGAAATGGCTGCTCCTACTCTTATAATGTCCAGCACAGGGTTTTGACCACCCTGAGGACATGGTGCCTTGCCCCAAGACCTTTGATTCCAGAATGACTGGAGGACTGGGGGGTGGCGAGGAGAGCAAAGAAGAAGATGAAGCACTAGATAAGAATCAAACAAAGGAGCCGATGGTGTAACAATGGGGGGTGACTAATCCAAAGGTAGGCAGCATTTCTCCTAACCTCTTGGTCTTACTCCTTTGTATTCTTTGCTTCCAGAAAGTTCTCCAAGCTTTCTTACCACATCAACTCCTTTAAAGATAAAACCCTGATAGCCAGAACTGGTAGAAAGAATTTCAAAGTGTTCTCATCCTGAGAAACCAGGAAAAGAAAATGTTCTTGCAATCTGAGAGACAGGATAAATAAAACCCAGAGACCCGGAGCAGGGCTCTGCCAAGTGGCCTGGTCTCACACAGTCAAGGATAAGCATACTCCAGCTCAGGGTCATTTTGATGCTCTAGGGGGAGAGGAAGAGATTGTTGACTGAGATCAGATTGGTGCAGAGTATGGAGATTTGGAGGTCTTTTCTTTTCTTTCCTCCCTCCCTCCCTCCCTCCCTCCCTCCTGCCCTCTCTCTCTTTCTCTCTCTCTTTCTTTCTTTCTTTCTTTCTTTCTTTCTTTCTTTCTTTCTTTCTTTCTTTGACTCCTAAGAACTTCACCTGTCTTTGGGAGTCTCTCCCAAGTTCTTCTATAGGCAAAACTCTGCCTAGACATTCTGATGAAAAGTAAAGACAGAAAAGACAGGCATTTAAGACTCCACAAATAGGGGCTTCCCTAGCACATCTGTAGCAAGCGTGCAGACATTTCTGATTTTCTTAACTTGACTGAAATCTCTTCAAAAAATAAGGACAGCAGCTAATTTACCTTATCAACCCCAACAATTGCTTCTGACTACTGGGAGTAAATCAACGCGAGTTTTCATGATGGCCATTTTTTTTTCTTTGATACTTAGAAAAGATAGCCTCAAGATTTCCCCCATGGTTTTGCAAATGGCAAAAACGTCCTTTCTCATAAATAATGCTTTAATTCTACAAGTAATTTCAAGAGAGTAAAGAAGAAGAAGAAATAACAAATATGGCCAATGGGTACAAAGTTTTCCTTCCTCGTGTGGCCACTGAACAGTTAAAGGATGCTTGAAGAAACATGGATTGATTGGCATGTAAATTTCACCCAAGGTGGTGTGCATAGTCCCATACTCTTCATAGTCTTCAAGCTTGGGGACAATTTCTGTGAGGTATGTTGCAGCTGCCCAGTAGCCTGGTAAAGAGTGAATTAAGCACGTAAGGGTCACGCAGCAAAAGCAGAATTGTCATTGAAACATAGCCTCCCGGGCATCCAGACCAACCAAGTCAGTGTGCTCACACTTCTTCCTGAGAGCATCATCACAGGTCATCACACCACTAGGAAAGCGTCGTCCTTCCTCAGAGATATTTGGGTGCTCAGTCTAGAATCTTCTATTCTCTGTCAATCTAGAGCAGTGGTTCTCCACCTTGGGTCATGACCCCCCTTGGGGAGGGGGGTTACATATTATATATCCTACTGATCGAAATTGTAAAAATGCATTACAGTTCATAACAGTAGCATATTTACAGTTATGAATTTAATTTTATGATTGGGGAGCATGAAGAGCTATATTAAAGGGTAGTTGAGAACCACTGATCTAGAAACTACTTCTCTACCTCTTTCAGAAACTCCTCTTAAGAAGGAAAATGGTCCTACTATGTGGCCTACACATACTACTCAAATGCAGTGCCTTCACTTCATCCACAGAAGGAAATATGTGAATGTGTCTATGACTAGGAGCCCTCCAGTGCTAAGTCCCAGCCCCATGGACTTTTGTATGCTCCTGAGGACCATATGGCTTTGCTGCCTAGCTCAATAATGTTCCAATTGATTGATGTTCTTACTGCTTCCAGAAAGTTGTGGTTGCTGCGTCAAACTGCAGGGATATGGGTATATTTAGGAAATGTTAACAGTGTTAGGAATAATAGACTTAGGCCTGAGTTTCAGGTTGTGTGTGATTCTCAGCAGACACCAAACTAGGTGACTCCTCCTTTGGGGTGCTTTATGTCTCTGCCAGTGACTGTCATATGACCAGAGAGACAGTGTATGTAAATGCTATAGAATATTCTATACCATGAATCTCTATAGACACATTAAAAAGTGATGAGAAGAAACTGCATATATATATACATATATGTGTGTATATATATATTTGTATGCATGTATGAAATATTTGTTAGAAAGAACTTACATATTAAGAGGGGTACAGTGGGGTTTAATATGAAACAAAAAGAAAACTTCATTCTTCATCAAACACCATGTTGTGTTGCTTGACTTTTATCCTCTATATTTTTTGATGCTTTTTAAAATGATCAACAAAACCAAAGAGTCTGTGAACATTTCTCTTTCAGAGCAAAACTAAGCCAGCATCAATCGCTTCCATTTCTTTTTCAGTTCTTTGTTCTCATCCCTCTGCTCTCCCACCCATGGATAAGCAACGAACTTCACCATCAGAACCTTGGTAAGCAAGAAGAAGCCACTGTGTCTTCCCACAGAACAGGAGAAAGTGTGGGTTGTGCTTTTGTCTCTTCAGATACTGAAGTCAGGCAGAGCTTCCAAGCTGCCTAGGACCAGTGGGTCCCAAAGTCCTCCAAGTACAACTGTGGCAGTAGTTCCTCACCTACTGCCTTTCCAAGTCTGCCAGCTTGCCTGTTGCTTTAAGATGACCCACTGTCCATCTCTTGGGGGTTTGTATCTCCTCTCTGCAGAGGATAGAGCATCCTTCACCTTCGCTGTACACTGGGCAAGATAGCAGAAGGCACATCAGAGCATCCTAGACTCAGCTCATTGACTAGTAACAGCGTCACTTCCCCTAAGCAATCAGAATGATCACAAACAGCTCTGTTTCCTCTTGTGCTGCCCATTAGCCAATGGGAACACAGAGTCAGCTAAAGCCTAGTGGTCCTCTTCACTTGTAACATCCCTTTTAGAAATATCCATTCCCTGTGGGAAGAGATAGATCCTGATGCTAAGTGTCAGGTTCTGTAGTCAAACTAATTGGCTTCTATATTGGCTTTCTTTCTCCTATACCTTAGTTTCCTCATCTGTAAAATAGGAATAAATCAGAGTGCCGATTTACCATAAATTTGGGGAGAATTAAATGAGATGATGCATAACATACAGACTTCGGCTGGACAAGTATTCATTAAATGCTCCCTAACATTATGATTATTAGGCACAAAATCTCCAGACCAGCACAGCTCAAATTTGTTAGAACAGTATATGGAAGAAAATACCCTCAAACCAGTCTATTATAACCTATCATTAGTAATAAAATATCATAATTAGTAATAAAATAGTGGTTTTGCCCTTAATTAATTATCTTTGGATCACTATTCCTCGTACAGTATTATTTGTACAGTCATGTATAAATTGTGCCAAAACTCTTCATCCTATCAAAGAAAAAACAAAAACAAAAAACAAAAACAAAAAGACAAAGAAACCTACCACAATCAGCCAATCAGTATAATGTTACTTTCAGAACTGGAAATTCTGCTAATGCCTAACAAAACCAGCAAAAACTATAAGAAGAACAGCCAGTCTCAAAATATCACAAACTGTATCCAAACACCTTTTAAATAGCCAAGACTTTTGGTGTACCTATAAAAACTGCCTGAGACATACAGCTGTCTCCCTCAAAACAACCTAAACTGAACTAACAGTTCACATCTGGCCTTAGAATGAAAACAATTGTCCCCGCCTCCAAAAAAAACTTGTTTGAAACCAGAAATTATAAAACTCCCAGGAAAAAAATTAAAAAACCATAGGCAGTGCCACACAAAATACAGGTGTGGGAAAGGGCTCTCTGAACAGGACTCCAACTGCCTGGGAATTGAGGCTAACAATTGAAAATGAAGTCTTTGGCACAGCTAAAATTGAATGAGGAGGAGGCTCACAAAGTGAGAGTGTTTGCTATTTAGATTTTTTTTTGTTTGTTTGTTCTTTTTTTTCGGAGCTGGGGACCGAACCCAAGGCCTTGCGCTTCCTAGGCAAGCGCTCTACCACTGAGCTAAATCCCCAACCCGCTATTTAGATTTCTAACAGAGGATTAGTGTCCAGAATATATGAAGAACTCAAAAAAGCATCAAGAAAACAAATTGTACACTTAAAAATGAGAATGGATCTAAACAGAGAATTCTCAATAGAAAAAGAAGTAAAAATGGCTATGAAATACCTCAACAATATGTATCACCCATTAGAAATCAGAGAAACGCAGATTAAGACAACCTTGAGATGTAATCTTACCCTCATCAGAATGGTTAAAATCAACAAAACAGACAAAGACAAATGCTGCAGGAGGTGTGGGGAAAGGGGAATCTTCCTACATTGTCACAAACTGGTTGCAGCCACTCTGGAAGCCAATATGTGCAACCCCCCAAAAGCCACCATAAGTCCACCATGTGATCTAGTTAAACTACTCTTTGATGTATGCCCAAAGGATTCAGTATCCATAGGACTGGCCGATAGCCTACTCCACAGGTATCTGCTCAGCCTTGTTCTTCTGCACTCCATTCACAATAACTAGGAAATCAAAACAACCTAAATATTCTCCACATGACGAATTGATAATGAAGACGTGATACAGATATGATAAAGAAAATATTCAGCTCTAAAGAAAAAAATGAATCTTGCAGGATAGTGAGTGGAAATCGAAAATATTATACTTTGTGCTAGCACAGACCCAGAAAGACAGACACCACTTGTTCTTGCTTGTCCTCAGTTCTCGTCATCAAGCTCTGAATCTTGAGTTGGGAGTATGGAAGATGCAGTAATCACAGAAATCAGGAGTTGGTTCTCTCCTTTACCATTGAATGCAGATTGGCAGGTTTGACCACCAGCCTGTTTCCCTCCTGAACTATCCTCTAATGTATCATAATTAGAATGCTTTAAGTGTCAGCTTTCTGGTTCTTCTAGTCTTCCTGACTTGACACCCCAGAAATATCTCTAGCATGTCATTAAACCTATGTCTCCTGGAAATTAGATGTGACTTCTGTCTCCTAGGCTCTGTGTCCCTCCTTTAGAAATGCCAAGTTTATTTCTGCAAGAAAAGGGTCTGGCCATACCACCCACCACCTCTGTATCCCGTGACACCTTTCTGGCCTCCCATGGTACACTAGTTTTCTGTACCTCTCACCTTGTTTATCTCAGTGATTTTTTATCCTAAACACATTTCACCAGAGGCAAGGCAAACACAAGAGCAAAGAAACTCAGTAGTAGAATTGCTAGTATCATTATTATTTTTAAAGATCTCCTTTGAAAAGGTCTTAAACTGAAAGTTGTTTAACAAAACCTGTATGGCCTCAGAACCTACACTTAAGTGGAAGAGGCCTAGCACTGTGAATCATGTAGAAAATTGAATATCTCTAAAAGAAAGTCACAAAGACACTCCCAAAACTTTCATTACTGCAACATAATACTTTATTTCTGCTCTTAGGCAAGAAAAGACCAGGCCATTTTAAAGGCACATTATCATAAAGAAGGTACCTTTCTATATCTCTAGGTACCCTAGAGTGACCAGGAGTCACCAGTGCTCAGGTCAAACTCTATGGAGCTTCAGATGTAACCCAGCTGATCAGCTGAGGGAAAATAACCCAAGTGAAATTTGAATATAACTGAATTTATTTTCAGAAGAGAAGAAGGAAAAGGAGGAGGAGGAGAAGGAGGGAAGGAGGAGGAGGGGGGGAGGAGGAGGAGGAGGAAGAAGAGGAAGGAGAAGGAGAAGGAGAAGGAGAAGGAGAAGGAGAAGGAGAAGGAGAAGGAGGAGAAGAAGAAGAAGAAGAAGAAGAAGAAGAAGAAGAAGAAGAAGAAGAAGAAGAAGAAGAAGAAAAGAAGAAGAAGAAGAAAAGAAAAGGAGGAGAAGGAGGGGAGGAGGAGAGGAGGGGGAGGGGGAGGAGGAGAGAAAGAGGAAGAAGAAGAAGGAGAGGGAGAAAGAGAAGAAGAAGAGACAGGGAAGAGAAGGACCAGAAGGAAAAGGCTACAAAGGATTGTCCTTGCATCAACTGATTCATTGAAGTTGATATACGTAGCTCTTTGAGTTCCACTTTTGCAGATACTCAAGATAACTTTCACACCCTTTTACTAACTGCTTTTAGAACAAAAGTTATACTATTTCAAATGAAGAAGTGAGGGTGGAAAGAGCTACAGAGTTTATTCATAAGTTGCTTTGGTAACATTGACATGTGGAATCAGAGGAAGGGAGGCGAGGATCATGCATTGTCTTTGGGCCAATGAACACATATATCTACTTCATGCACACTCTGATACGCACAAACCTCAGGGCAAGCAGGTATGTGACCAAAATCACACTGATAACAACCCAGATCCCTTGCAGAAAGCTGGCTCTCTTTTCCCAAATGAGAATGCATACTTAGAGTCAATATCACAATTTGGGTAATTGACTAAAATGACATCTTGTTGGCCAATACTGCAGCTTTAACTACTGTGACTCCTCATAGGTTTATTAACAAAGTCCTTCACCTTCTCCACTAGGATTTCTCAGTATCCCAGAGTAATAATAGCCTCCTGGAGCTGCCTACAAAATGTCTTCTCAATACAATTCCACATTGACTCACAACTAATGAAGTGAAAGTTGCATGTTAGTGCGAACTTGCATCTTGCAGACAAACTAAGAAACTTTCAAAGCAAAGAGTGGAGACTTGTGGGATACAAGGTTAAAACAACCCTCAACATGCTGGTGTTAAATCACCTGATCAGCTGCACAGCACATGTGGAAGTGATGTTTTATTCTGTGAGGAATGGATGCTTATGGAGAAGATAATAATGCCAATGAATAAAAATCAAAGGTTATCCATGATCCTGTAATTCATAGGTAGTTGTTATTTATATGTTAAAGGACACATGTCCAAATATCATGCATACTTTAGGTAAATGGGTAGGTAGGTGTAGAGGGATACATAATGAGTACATGCATAGATGATAGATAGATAGATGGATAGATAGATAGATAGATAGATAGATAGATAGATGATAAATGACAGATGATGATGATGTAGATAGATAGATAGATAGATAGATAGATAGATAGATAGATAGATAGATAGATAGATAGATAGATGATAGATAGGTAGATAGATAGATAGATAGATGATAAATGACAGATGATGATGTAGATAGATAGATGATAGATAGATAGATAGATAGATAGATAGATAGATAGATAGATAGATAGATAGATAGATAGAAAGATAGATAGATAGACAATGATGATAGATAGATGATAGATGGATAGATGATAGATATGATAGATAGGTGATGGATGGATATATGATACATGATAAAGATGATAGAGATAGGAGATAATAGATGGATGATAGATATTAATAGATTGATAAATGAGATAGGAGATACATATATATATAGAGAGAGAAAATGTACATAGACATGAATATATAGAACAAATATACCAATATGTGCACTAGTATATACACATACACATAAAGGGAATTAGTTTATAAAAAACTATTTGATACAAATCTTTCTCTTGCATTCTGTTCAGAAAAAGCAGCCCCCATGCAGCATTTCATCAGCAATAGCTGTCATGTAGAGCCCTTGACAGCATTTTTATTTCTCAGAAAAATGGAGTTCAAACCAAGGCACATGACGATAGCGTACTGATTTGATTTGATAAAGAGATATGGGAGTGAAAGTAGGGAAAAAAGAAAGGGCACCTGGTAGCCAAAGATTTCCTAACATCCATCTCGCTGTCTCAGCTCCCCCCATGGATTTACAGTCAAGACACACACAGTCAACAAACAACAAAGGAGCCCATTGACAGGGTCTAGAGTCACATGTTTCTTCTGACTCCTATATGTACAGCATTTGGTTGGAAGTGCCAACCGTAAGGAAAGTATTTGAAAGAATTTGGGGAGAAAGAAGAGGAATCTTTCAAACACTCTGTAATACAATTGATGAGAACTTATCAATTTCTACCTTCTCTGAAACGAGTTATCACTGTCACAATTTTAGGAATTAAATGGGGTAACTACATTAAACATCTTCTAATGGCTCTTGCTGCATGGAAGTGTAACATCTCTTGGAACTAAAGTCTCTAGCAAATGTTCAAAACATTACTGGGGTAGAGAGATGGCTCAGTGGTTATATAGAGAATCCAAGTTGAGTCCCAGCACCCACATTGGGTGGTTCACAGTCATTCCAGTTCCAGGAGATCCAATGCCTTTTGGTGACCTCTGTGGGCACCTGCACTCAATCAGACACACACACCCAGGCACCCAGGCACCCAGGCACACACACACACACACACACACACATATCAAAACACACAGATAAACACATAATTTTAAGTCAATAAAACAAACACATCCTTAATCACCATCCATAAATAACTAAGGAAAAAATCAAGAATATCGTAAACATAAAAGTCACAGATTCTAAGTTATAATTACCCAAACAACTCTTTACTTGGAACCAACTGCTTTTCTCTATTTTATAATAGAACACAGTGCTTTCCTTTCTACCATTGCTACATTATCTATTACTACAGTGGAAGAAATATCTTAATATTTTATTGTTATTCCCATGTTATGCTTTAAAACTAAGTTGAGATAGTATATCGTACACACAGCCCAGAAAGGCAGCACCAGCCAAATCCTGGATTTGTCATAAGAGACTTCTTGCTCCTGCCAGTGAGAGTGGTACAGCTGGACTGTGTTAGAGTTATGTAACAAGTAGTTTTAAAACATCCAGTGTTCTAACATGCTAGCTAATGCTGTGCGCACTACACAGACCATGCAGAACTAGGCAAGTAATGACTAAAAACAAAATCCAGGATGTTAGCAATGAAAGAGACGCTTTTGATGTGCTTTGGACAGATGCCAGTTGAGCAACTATCTCTTCCAGAGTCTTTTCTAGTTTATTCTAGAGCAGTGTTCTCACCCCGACTCTGAACTCCTAACCTTCCTATAAGGTATGTCTTCTCCATCCCCAAGGCCGTGGGATATCTCTTCTAGTGCTGAGTTTAAATCTCGCCTGATTTATCAAAGTCTTCAATCGAAGACCAGCTGAATCCTTCATCAGATTGCACACAATGCATCCTCAAACTTCCCATGATATTGCTATGAAATGCCAGACAATAAATATCTGTTGCAGTGAAACAACAGGAAAATATAAATTCCTTATCTTGACAAGTTAGTCCTCTCTGGGAAAGAGGGTTTGAGGAACATGAGCAGGAAGTTGCTCGTGGTTATGAATGTTACAAAGGAAGGAGGAAGGAGAGTGCGGATTTGGAACAGAGACAGTGGGGGTGAGGCAGATCCACAGCAGCTCAGAGAGCATAAACAGTGTTGCAGGTGCTGGAAATCAGAAGGAACCCATCTCCACGGTGATTTTACTGCACCACGCAGCACTGGTTAATAGGAACATCCAAGCATAATTATTTTCAAATGTATTCCCTTATTGCTACCTCCAAGGTGTCAAAGGAACAAATAATTACAAATTCAGATCACCTAATGAACTATAATTTATCTTCCATGGAATATAAGGAGAATATTTTTGTGCATTGCTTAGTGAAATACCATAGAGAGGTCTAGACACATTTAAAATTATTACATTTACATTTTAACCACCCAGATCATATTTACAAATGTAACCCATTCACTCACCCATACGTTCTTAAAGAATTGGATTCCGTTCAACCTCATTCACTCTCTACCTCCTAGTACATGACTTGAAACTGCTGAGTGCATCTGATAAGGATAATGTGCATTTGGATAAAAATTTAAAATCCATTTACTCCTTCTCAAAGCAAATAAAGAAAATAAGTGCCTATTAGGGGGAGAGGTTGTAACTTAATAATTAAATTGTGTTTCCCGTTCCTTGTTTCTTAGCAAATGAAAACTAAAATCTTTTTATTTCATCCAAGGGAAGGTGGACACGTTAGGGAGACAGTAATCCTTCCTTCCCTGTATCTCTCTCTTCAAACCAGGGATACGTTCTTCTTCGAATGAGTCAAATCTGCTCACTGACTCACACGTGCTGCAGAACTAACAAGGAAGAAGAGATTCTGCAGCCTGGATTTATGAGGTAGATTTTCCCACAAAAAATAATTCAGGCAAGTAACAGCTTCATCTGCATCTTTGGTGCAGTAATAGCATAGGATGTGGACCAGAAATGATCTTCCTGTTCTTCAGAATATACTTCCCTTTGAATGAGTGGGTGTCTGAGAACAAGCCTTTCATTTTTAAAGGATATAAAGGTGTCAACAGTCATTTTCCACAAAGAACAGAGAATTTGGGGAGGACTAAGGCTATAGACCACCACTGTAAGGCTTGTAAGGACAATGTAGCCAATAATTTTGAGGACTGGTTAATACCCTTTGAGTCTGTGCCCATTAAAGACTGTCTATAATTTTGTGGAAAATTATTGCCATTCATAAATGGGGCTTTCTAATGGATTGTTGACGAGCTTAACCACTATACATGGGCACAAGCTACTACTTTAATGGAAATAGTGCCATGACCAGAAAAGAACCACTTAGTAGGGAAATTGGAAATTTAATTTCAATCAGATGAACAAAAATAGTGAAGAAGAATACTCCAAGTGGTAACATAAAAAAGAAAAAGGAAAAAAAAGACACCAGCGATTAAAACCATTTGGAACCTTTGATTACCCTTTGAAGGTATTTGTTGCCATGGTTTTTAAAGGCCCCTGAAAGCCTCAGCTATCTCCACAAAAGCTGCCAAGAAACGGGAATCTATACTGATTTCATTTGTCAGAGGCATTTTATCTTAATTATCTCCAAGATAAATATTACTCGGCCAAAGGAAGGAAGAAAGGGGGGAAATGGACTGGAAACAATGTCATCTAACAGGTAGAAGAGTGTGACTCTTCTCATCCTACAGATTTCTCTAAATCCATAGATGGGGACATATGTGTACCACAAGTCTGACCTAGTGGAGAGCTACAGACATTTAAAATCAATAATGTGTGTTTGTGTGGTATCACGTTTGTCATCCCAGCCCTTGGAAGGTGGAGGCAGGAGGATCATGAGTTTTCGATCTAGGCAGCATTAAAATGTTGCCTACAACAAACCATTAACAAGATCAGGCCTGAGAATTCTTCTACAGAAGAACGTTTTCAGGTCTTGACTTTCATGCCGTATTTTTCTTTCTCTCTAATGAGTATCAAGAGCCAAACATCTAGCAAATTTATCAGTGCCGGAGGATAATGCGTATCTTTGAGGAAGGTTTGTTGTAAGGTTTTCCCTTGAAAGTTACGTAACAGTTCCTCCATGTGCAGACTTATACCCTCTGCCTTTGGTCTACATACTCTTGTTTCTTTATGGCACAGTATGCAAGTTGTCACAAGATGAACAATTAAGACAGAATTCTGACAAGACAAGAACTAGGCAAGCTCTGAGCCTCAAGAGGGGCCAATGAATTCCCATTTCCATACTCTAACTCACCTTCAGAAACCACCAGAATCTTGGTTCTTTTGTCAGCATCATTTAAATGTTCATACTGGTTCCTCTACTTCACTATTTGTACAGTTTAATGTGTTGGTACCAGGATAGTCTTTTTTGAACTTTAACATTCTAAAGTGCATCGCATGATCCAGTTAATTAATTCATGATTTTCCTGTCCAGCAGGTTCTTGTGAATGAAGATGATATTTTCGCAAGGTTTCAGGAAGATCCAGAAATCTCTTTTAACGTGTTATTCTGAGGTTCAAAAGGAAGATTTTGGAGTTTCTGCTATGATTTGGATAAGTGTCTCTCCTACAGGCACATGTGGAAAAGGTTTGGCCCCAAGCTCATGGCACTATTGAGAGGGGCTGGAGCACTTAAGGAATGGAGGCTAGTGGGAAATCTTCCAGTCACTCACTTAGGTGTGCCTTTGAGGCAGATATGGGACGCAAGCCTGTTCTTTCTCTCTGCCCCAGCCATGAGCTGATGGGCCTCCTCCACCATGTGTGCTTCTACCATAGATTTCTGCTTTCTGTATCCCCAAAATGATATATCCAGCTGACCCCACACGGAAATCTCTGAAAGAAGCCAAGTCAAACCCTTCTTCCTCTCTTTATGTTCACAATCCCGGTAGTTTCTGAACAATGGAAGTTACCTTTTCATCATTTAAAGCATGCCATCCTAATGGGGGAGCTGCTCTTGTCAGCAAGTTCCTTTAAAATTAATTGAGAAAATGACTGCAACCCCCACCCCTGGACTAGAGCAGAGTGTCAGTTCTATTCTGGGGCTGCAGAACAGTCCTTTCTGTGTATCATGCTATCACTGTCTCCAACTTGCCCTGTCTAGCATTGCGCTTCCTCAGTTAATTGGCCTGTCCCTTAATGTGCCCTGTTCATCCATTCCCCTCTGAACATCGTTTATTCTTTTCACTGTGATAAATTATATGTTTATTCACATTAACACAATGTGCATTATTTCATTAGGCTTTCATTTCATTTCCTTTTGTCCCACTGCATAAATACCACATGTGTTTGGAAAACTTGGGCGAACTGACTTTATCTCCGCACTTCCATTTTCTCCCATTCTCTCCCCTTTATCATCTCTCATGCACGCTGCTGCTGACAGCTTACGCTTTATCAGAGACTACCATACCATACTGATACCTCACTGGTGAAACTGACGGCTTTGTGTTACCTGAACAAGCCTGAGTGGATCTTAACCCTCCGTCTGTGCTGTCGTCTGTTCATTGAGAAGAAATCTGGATCTGGTCCCAAGCTCTGAGGAGCTCCCAGCCAGAATGGGAAGAATGGATGTACACAAATGTATGCAACCCGATGAAACAGTGTCTTGTGGGGGTGCCAGGAGACAGAATTTATGAACCAGTGTGTGAGGGTTTTCTTTATGATAGTCATGCTTGGTAAGTTTAAGAATCCCGACATGTTAAGACTTGGCAGGACAACTAATAACTGGCCCAACTTGAGACCCATCCCATGGGCAAACACTAATCCCTGACAACTATTAATGATATTTAGTTATGCTTGCAGACAGGAGCCCAGCATAACTGTCCTCTGAGAGGCTCCACCCAGCAGCTGACTGAAGCAGATACAGAGACTCACAGTCAAACATTGGACAGAGCTTGGGGAGTCTTGTGGAAGAGTTAGGAGAAGGATTAGGGGACCTGGAAGGGATAGGAACTCCAAAGAAATATGAACAAAGTTAACTAATCTGAACCCTTGGTGCTCCAGAGACTGAACTGCTGAACAAAAGAGTATACACAGGATGGACCTAGACCCCCAGGCACATGTGTGCTGATGTGCAACAAGGTCGTCATTCAGATCCCCTAACAACTGGACCAAGGGCTATCTGTAAGTCCATTGCCTGCCTGTGAAATCCATTCTCCTAACTAGGCAGCCTTGTCTGACCTCAGTGGGAGAGAATGTAGCTAGACCTGAAGAAACTTGATGTGCCAGGGTAGGGGTATACCCAGTGGTCACCTCCACACTCTCAGAGAAGAAGAGAATGAGAATAGGGAGAAGGCATGTATAAGAGGGGCCATGGGGGCAGCAAACAGGATGTAAAGTGAATAGATAAATAAATTAATTAATGTAAAAAAAAAGACTGAGCAGGAATTCTGACCAATAAACTGATGAGCAATCTAGTTTATGTCATGTCAGCCACATACAAGTAAGTACAGATAACTTTATACAGATAACAGTACTTTAAAACTCCTCAAAACAAAAGCTAGAATAAGATATGCATAGGTGACTCACACTGCTGTCTAAGGATTATTCTTTGAGCAGTAGAACTCATTAAGGGATCGTGTACAAAGGAATGACAAGATTAGTGGTTTTCTTTGAGAGTATTAATAGAAAGACAGTGTGCAGAATGGCTCACTGAAAAGGGAAGCAAAACAAACAAATGGTGTTGGAGAGACAGACAGACTGACATGCTGTGACTATCTTGGGCGAGGGAGCCAAGTCTGAATAATGGGAACTTGGTGGGTATATGTTTAAACAATAAACTCAATAGAAACATCCAAGATTTCTGCTGGAAACGTTAGAGGCGAGGGCTGCAAAGCACAACACTGGCTGGAACTCCGAAGTCTGATGTCTGAGACAGTAGTGAAGGGATGAGCGTGCCTCCTAGCCAGCAGCTGCTAGTGGTATAAGGAATCACCTGGGAGTAACTGACAAGTTGGGTTGAGGCAGGGGTCAATTTAGGAGTTATTTATGGAATCATAAAATATTGGAATTTGAGTATAGAATTGGTTTCCTATGCCTGCCCTAACAAAGCACCACAAATGAATGCCTTAAAGTTACACAAACACCTTGCCTCCTGGGGCTACAATATAAAATTCTGAAATAAATGTATGGGCAGAGCCAAGCTTGTGCTGTGCACCGGTGCCTCTGGTGTTAGCCAATGAGCTCTTTTGTTCTTGGCTTTGTAGATATCTCATGTCAATCTCTCTCCACCACCATACTTGTCTCTCCATGCCCCCCTCTTCTTACCAGGATATCAGGATATTAAGTTAAAAGCTCCCATATTTCAGAATGACTTCATTGATAAATAATAAGGTTATTTTTTCCACAACCTTATTTTGCAGATGTGTTACATTCTGGGATATGAGAGGATAGAGTGTTTTCAACCTTTTTGTGGGGACAATATTAGATCCATATGGGATGTGAAAAAAATCCTGAAAAACCTTTGGAGGAGAAGGAAGGAGAGGCAGAAGCAGAGATGGGGATAGACCCACTTACAGATCTAAAAGTGGAAGAACTGCGTCAAGGACACTGAGCTCGGACCTACATTGTTCCCAGCTGGCTTGTCTCCATCTGTCCTGTTCCACATACCTAGGATTCTGTTCCAAAATCTTTTTTTTTTAATTTTTGTTTTATGTAGGTAAACGTTTCGTCTGCACAGATGCATGTTCACCACCTCCTTACATAGTGCCTGCAGAGGCCAGAGGAGGCTTCATTTCGCTAGACCTCAAGCGAACTGACAGTTGTGAGCTACCACATCAATGCTTCGAGCTGAGCCTAGGTCCTCTGCAAGAACGTAAGGTGCTCTTCACCACTGAACCACTTCTGCAGCCCCTGTGCCAAAAGTTTTCCTGCTTGTGAGAAACCTTTAGTCTCTTTCCAAACCTATCAAATAGAACTCTTTCACTAGCACCTTCCCTGCTAAACTAACCCAAATGAAATAACCAGCTTATAATCCCAGCACATAGGAGGCAGAGACAGGGAATCCACACAAGAATCTGGCTAGCCACAATAGCCGGAGAGTTCCAGGTTCAGCAAGAGACCCTGACTCACAAAACAATGTGAAGAGTGATAAACACACACACACACACACACACACACACACACACACACACACCACACACATACACACACCACACACACCACACACACACACACACACACACACACACACACACACACACACACACACACACACACACACACACACACACACACACACACACACACACCACACACACACACACACACACACACACACACACACACACACACACACACACACACACACCACACACACACACGCGCGCGCGCCTATATGCATGCGCACCACATACATATCCAAAGCTGGTCAAGAAAATAGCTGGGTGATCCAAGCAAAAAAACTGAGAGAACCACATCCACTCAGGTCCTGAAGAACAGTTGCCATGTTGAGGAGAGAAGGAAAGAAAAGAAAAGAAAAAGAAAGGAAAGAAAAGAAAAGAAAAGAAAAGAAAAGAAAAGAAAAGAAAAGAAAAGAAAAGGCAAATGCAGCTTAATTACAACGAATAGGAAGACATTAGCAGAAGATGGAATAGGTAGAAATAATTGAATCATATCAAAGATTTTAAAGTTTCTCTCTCTCTCTGTGTGTGTGTGTGTGTGTGTGTGTGTATGTGTGTGTGTGTGTGTGTGTGTGTGTGTGTGTGTGTGTGTACATGAATGTAGATATACAGAGTCCAGAAGAGGGTGTTAAATCCCTCAAAGCTGGAATTACAGGTAGTTGTGAACTGCCTGTTGTGGATTCTGAGAACCAAACTATAACTTCTGGAAGAGCAATAAGCACTCTTGATCACTGAGCCATCTCTTCAGCCCCAATAAAGGAAGTTTAATATAAGGACACTGGGAATTTTAAGTTCAAAAATCTTATGACTCAATTAATCAAAAACATCTCACTTGCTGTTACATGGGATCCAGACTAGAGAGGGTCATGAGTAGAAATGTTGGGACCAAAGATTTGATATTTCCTGGGTATGGACAGGATTTCAGACATATCTCTAAAAATATCTCAGAAATAAGATAATCCTATAAAGAAATGGGTATCTCTCCACTTTTAATGCTCTTCCTAACCTTCACAGGGATGCACACAGCCACTCAGAGAGAGAGAAAAATTATTTGAAAAGGTGTATGAGCACACACACCCCTTGGGTGGACAGAGGCGAGTCCCCAAGATAAAGAAACAGATCTCTACAAGTACACGGAGCCTACTAAGTGAACCTGAAGTTCTTAAACTATTTATTTATTTTTAAGGGCATTGGTGTTTTGTCACATGCATGTCTGTGTGAGGATGTCACATCTTCTTGTACTGGAGTTTACGGACAGTCGTTAACTGCTAGGTGGTTGCTAGGAATTGAACCAGAGTCCTCTGGAAGAGCAAGCAGTGCTCTTAACCACTGAGCCATCTCTCCAGCCCCAAGCCTAATATTCTTGAGAAAATAAATCTGTTTCCCCAGCACAGCTGTTGCAGGAGCTATCCAGGGTGCTGGATGCTTTCATACTAAAGCTTTCTAAAACCCAGGTGAATCTCTCTCTACACTGTCCTCCTTGGATTCAAGGTCTCCATTGTGTTAATCTTAACCAGATATCATCTTGAAACCATTTCTTCCTTATTACAGATACCTTGTAGGCTAGCATGTGCTTCATCATGTGTGTCTGATTCAATAATGGGCAGCTTCTACATGTAACTGTTAGCATGTGGAGTGATTATGTAGACAGGCTAGGTCTTCACTGTGCCCTGTTGCCTTCTGGAAATACAATGAGAGAGGATCAGTGACCTTATAGAATCTTCTCTCCCTGCAAAAGAAACCCAAGAGACTACCTGGCTGCTAAAGCTATAATCTGATCAGGTAACTCAGTCCACAGTCACTATGTAAAGCCATAATTCTAAGCCTGCAAGGATTAATAAATTAAGAATACTATTAAATTTCATCCCTCTAGCTTAAATTAGATCCTTTATTTTGCTTTAAAAAATACATTCAACTGAAGCCATTACTCAATTCCTTAAGTAATCAAGTTTGTGTGCTAAGTGAGGGATGAAAATGTGTATGCTTTCCAGTCAAACACTTTGCCTCTTCAACCAGAACACTTAGAGAGAGAATAATCTGATGTATACTCCTTTCTAGCTCTCTTCTTAAGTGACAAGGAAAATAGGCAAAGCCTCAACATCTTCAGGACTTTCCACCCACGAGTCAGACCCTTCACTGTCCTTAAATGGGTTTGACGGTCACTGTGATTTATAAACAGCCACGGGAGTTCAGGAAAACTTTTTGTTCCCAGTTATCAAGACTCAGATAAGAAAACAGGACTGGAAACCTTCTTGCACTTGCATTGTATACTCTTTTGTGGATTTGAAAACAGATGGAGTATATGGTAACATTATTAAAATGGAAAAGAAATGTGGCATTGCTCCTTGACACAGTCTCAGATTAAACACACAACTCAGGAACATTATTATTTAAAATGATGACAAGTTAACATTGTCAACTGTTATTTGGAAAACCTCTGTAGTCTCTCCGGTGTCAATCATACACTCACCCAGATGACTAAACACTCATCCTTGCCTCCCTCCACTTATCTCTCCTGAGTTGTTCTTCAGACTTAATTTGAATCAGTAAAAATTCTCAGAGTCTTAGTCACTGTTCCAGGGACTGAGTGAAATTTAGATTCCTGAGAGTCCGCATCCACCCCTACATTCACATTTGTCAAACACAATGTAATTGCTGGTTCGTTTGTTCATTTCTGACTCTATTTTATAAGCTGAGTGCAAACGGGGACCAGTCCTTTCCCTGTCTTCACATCTCCAAGTCTATGTACTATGCTTTGCCTAAAACAAGTGTCCAATAAATACACGTCCTTAATAAATACAGAGACCTTAACCATTATTAGGTCTCACAGTCTCTCTAAAGCTCAACCTTATTTTCCTAGGCTTCTTTCAGAACTCTGTTCTAAGAAGTTATCCTGCCTCAGAAACCTTATAAGTGACCATACCATAATGAATAAAAAGTTTTTGAAACCAGGTAAAAATTGCTTTCACTTGGTACAATTGTACTGGAATTGTATTTAGTCTCTAATATAAAATGGAGATTTTATACACACACACACACACACACACACACACACACACACACACACATGAATTATATATATTATCAAAAAAGAAGTGAAATCTTAAATTTTTTTTTTTTTGGTTCTTTTTTTTCGGAGCTGGGGACCGAACCCAGGGCCTTGCGCTTCCTAGGCAAGCGCTCTACCACTGAGCTAAATCCCCAACCCACGAAATCTTAAATTTTAAAATGTACTTGATCTTGAGATAATTCTGTACTAACAAAATGTTTATTATATAAACCTATATTTTCTTCACTGTTTTGGCAAGTTTATTTTTTTCTCTTTTATTGTTTTCTTTTCTGCTGGCCTTGAGGCTTAAATTCAATACTGGGTTCTGAGAAACTTTATTTAGCAAGCTTCCAATAATCTGCAAATAGAATGGAAGCCCTGTGAATACAGTGTTGCTGCTGTTTCTTTCTATCACAACAACGTCAAGTTCACAGCAACAGTTTCTTCAGTTTCCCTACTTTCTTTTCTTTGAGTAGGTAGCACTCTGCCCACAGGTACCTACTCGCCCACTGCACCATGAAAACAAGCTGTCTCTACTTTTCCTAATGAACTCTAAAGTTTTTGATATTGTTAAACATGTCTCCCACTTTTTTTAATTTCCCCTCAGAGCATCCAGACGAATAGACTAAGTGCCGATAAAACTTGAATCACCAAAAATTTAGGTTTAAAAACAACCTGTCTAAAAAAGGTTCCTTTCATAAATAATGACACTTAGACTATAGATATGCAAGTAAGAATCAAATCATGGATCACAATAATATAACCCACAGGCCAGATCTGGTCAGTTACTTATAGTCATAGTCATTTGTGTGGGTAGCCACTCCCACTTATTTGCATATTGTCCCACAGAGCTACTCTTCCTTATTCCCAATTTCCTGCCTAGAGTACTAGATCCAAATGACTGCAGCAAAGGCAGTATGGCCATGCAACAGCCAAAATGATTGCTATTTTAATCCTTTAAATAAAAATCTTTCTGACCAGTGCTCTAAATAACATTTGGTGATTAAAAATAAAAACCCAGTCTCATTAAATAACTTATCCAATGGCACAGCTGAGCATGTCCCCTAATCATATCTCTTGTATGTGTGTACGTGTGTTTACATGGTGGGGGAACATGTGTGTGGAGGTCTAAAGCTGACAGCATGTATCTTCATGAACCGATTTTCACTTTACTTATTTACAGAGGTCAGAGTCTTCTGTGGAAACCAGAGTGTGCCAATTCTGATTGGTCTATCTATCCATCTTGGGCTGGGTATCGCCTATCTTGAGGGCTGAGATTGTAGGTGGAGGCTGCACCAGTCTGGCTTTTTCCATGGCTTCCAAGAATCCAAACTCTAACCTTCACACTCGTGTGTCAAGTGATTTATTCACAGAGCAATTTTGCTAGAGTCCAAATTCCTGTTTTTAAAGGGCTACATTTTCTTCATTGATGTGTGTGTGTGTGTGTGTGTGTGTTATGTAAGCACATGATTAGAGAAAACAATGATAATTTAGATTGCATGAAATCAAATGAAAAGTAAATCCACAGATTAAAATATTTGCCAAAAGCCCGACAAAGTTTATATAACCTAAAGTCAGATTTAAATTTTATTTTTTCTGAACTAAAATGATATCAGCTAATAAAACAAATAGTTCGTGTGTGATACACTCAGATACAGAGATATATACAAAGAGTTGCTATAGAGAATATCATTAATTTTTTTAGGAACACAGACAAAAGAGTCCAAGTCTCACAGCAGAATTCTAAAAGATGTTGAAAGCAATAAGTGTCAAGGAAAATGCTTTTAAAATGGACCACATTGACCTCACAGGCTACTCTATTAAGATATGAACAGCTTTTTAAAATGTTCTCTCAGCTGTGGAGGAAGGATAAATAGTGCGCACCATCCCCCGGTCGTTAGCCCGTATCAGAGCAGTGAAGAGCCGCAGCGGAAAGCCCCTGAGAATCTCTTCTTGGGTCAGTGTCTATTAATGTGGCGGGTTCTGGTTTCAACAAGTTCCTTAAGTCGGCACTGCAGCAGAAGTATCCTTCATACCTCTACACTAAGCTTTACTTAAATTCTAAAGGTAAAGAAGAGAGAAGGGAAAAAACTACCCCACTGCTAGGGAAAAATTATGAATTCAAGAAGTCAAAAGTACTGTCAGGCCTCTGTCCCTGTCAAGAAGGCTTTAGCACATACATCTTAGGTAGCAAAAATGACTGGCATTTTTCAGTGGAATTCTGTATAATGTGATAGTCCCAGCACTTCGAAAGGAGCAACAGCATGTCAGAAAAGCAGGATTTCTAAACTTTATATGAAAAGGGACAGAGGGAGGCAGAAGGATGAAATGGTACAGTTGGTTCTTTATAACTACACAGTACCAATGGTGGGTCCCTCACAGGGCACCAGACACTGAGTCTGCTCATGTTAGCAAAAGGCCACATGGTCCATCAAGTCAAGAAAGAGATGTAAGGCCAGAAAAGAACAGTTTGGATCAGAGTCGGTCTGGAGTAAAGATCATAAGAGAATATTTACCTGGACAAGGCCAAGGTAGAGAGATGCTTATCTGCAGACAGAAACACACCACATCATAGAAGCTTAGTTGCCAAAGGAATATGAATGTACACCTGCCATCCCTGCATCAAGCCAGAGACATTTCTCTGTACACTAGAGACCCAGCTACCAATTCTTCTAGTGGGGTTGCTCAAAGCTGTCTCGATCTTGACAGGAGGAAGCAGAAATTCTCTGCCACAGTTTTTCTGGCATGACCACTTGTCCTGAAAGTCTGTGTCTTTACCAGGTTTCCACCAAGGAGAAAAGAGAGACTTACTAGATGTTCGTGTTTTGTGCAAATAGCTCTGTACAAAAAAAAATAATCCTCCTTTCTGTTCTCTTCTGCTTCTAAGATCATATATCGAGCAGTTTTTAGACAACACGCTATTACCTTGAATGCTTCTCTTAAAGAAAGCCTTGCAGCCTTCACAGGACCAGACCCCATAATGGTAGCCAGAGGCATAGTCGTTGCACACAGCACAGTAGCGAGTCTCCTTGGCAGACTCCATGATCATGTTTCCCTTCTCGCTGCTGCTGGACAGTCTCTCTCGGCCATTCTGGCGTCGATTGTCAGAATTGGACCTGGGGGTGGGATGGGAAGGGGGGAAAAGCAAATCCATTAGCATTTGAGAAGCAAGCCTTCTTTCCCCTCTGTAGAGTGTGAGACCGGGGGGGATGCAGCAGACCCACTTTATTCTGACATTTTGAAATAATGGTTCATAATCTGCACAATGATCTTTCATTGTCTCTTTCTGACACACGCAGCAAAAGGTGTTTGCCTGTTATATTAACCTTGAAGAAAAATTGATTTTCTCTACAAACTTGTTTAAGAAATGGACCGCATACTCCAGCGGATTATCCGTAAAACAAAACAAAGTTGAGCAGGTTCCTAACAAGCTTCATTGTCTCAGAGATTCACAATTCATTCCCACTCTGCACCACACAAAGGGTCTTCAGGAAAGAGAGACAAAGCCGGAAGCAGCTGGAGGATTTGGAACACAGACGAAATGATGACCTAAGGAGACCCCACATAGGACTCGATAACAATTCGAATCCTATGTTATTGTTATCAGGTAACCCTGGGAGATCCTTTTTACAACTTGACACTGCAATTTGAAGATGTTCCAACATCTTCAAACACGTGGAATGGGAAGAACCTCAGAACACAGATGGCTATCCCAACCCTTAAAGCCTTTGTGGAAGGAGCAAATCCCAGGAATGAAACCGAGTGTGTATGGTAAGAAAGCGGAGCTCTAAAGGACCCAAGGAAACGGGGGAGTAAAAAGCTTAAAGAACACTTTACAAAAGGAGTTTGCTTTCAATGTGTCAAATGGGACAGAGAAATCCAACAGAAGAACTGCTCGTGTGAATTTGGACTTGAGAAAAGGACTTTCAGGAGGGGGAGTGGAGGTGCCCCACCCCTACCAAAACCTCATGGTCAGAGAATGGGTGGAGTGAGCAGGTGAGGACGAAAGGAGGCCATTTTTTTTTCTGAAAACTTAATATGAAGATTGGGATAAAGAAAATGAAAGAGTGGCTAAAAAAAATCTAAGAAGACTCCCAAATGGGTCTTTGGAGTGAGAGAGGCTAACAAAGGCACCATGCAGACTGAACATATTCAGACACATAAAGATAACGGAAAAAATAGGATGTGCATAGTCAAAGCCCAGCATGGTGCCTGGAATGGAGTTTTCATACAGTACTATAGAGATTTTATTAATTGTGTGAGAATTTCATACAATATATTTTAAGATATATTTTATTTCTATGTGTCTGTGTGTGGTCCACATAGGTGCAGGGACACTCGTTTTGGGGCAGTAGGCATCAGATTCTCTGGAGATAAGAGCTGCTGGTAGTTTTGAGTTTCTGGTGCAGATATTGGGTTCTCTGAAAGGACAGCCAGTGCCTTTAACCACTGAGCCATCTGTCCAGCTCCCCAGGCAATGTATTCTGATCATTTTCACTCACTGTGTGCCATCTCTTCCCAGAGCACATCAATGCTGCCTCTCCTACTTACCTAACTTGTACCCTTGTTTTGTATTAAAGCCATCAAGTCCAATTCCTACTACTACCGTATCCTTGGGTGTCCTTCTAAGTGTGGGAAATTGTCTTAATTACTTGTCTATTACCGTGAAGGAGATGGCTTTACAAAAGAAAACATTTATTGGGACTTGTGATATCAGAAAGTTAGTAGCCATGACCATCATGGTAGGGAGCATGGCAGTAGGCAAGCAAGCAGGCAAGCATAGTGCTAGGGCAGCAGCTGAGAACTTGTAGCTGAGCCACACCCACTGGCACCTCCCCAACAAGACCACAACCCTTCCAACAAGGCCAGACCTCTTAATCCTTCCCAAATAGTTCTATCATCTAGGGACTAAGCATTCAAACTTATGAGTCTATGGCAGCCATTTTCATTCTGACTTCCACAGCAACCTGCCAGGGGCCATCCCCTTAAAGTTAACTGACTCTCCCTTTCTCAGCAGCTATAAATTGCCAATAACTCTTTAACTGGGGCTAGAAATTCATGTTCTTCTACCATCCTATGCTTGGATTTTTGTCTAGCTTTAGTTTGTGCATGCCATCAAAAAAGTATGGGTCCTTATGTGTCACTTGTTGCCTTTGGCTTTTACAATCTTTGAGCTCCTCTTCCAAAATGACCCATGAGCCTTAGGAGAGGATGTGTGATACCAGTGTCCCACTTAGGTCTAAGAAATATACAGTCTCTTATTCTCTGCACACTGACCAATTGTGAATTTCTGTATTAATTTCTAATAACCATAGACAGAAGTTTCACTGATGAAGGTTGAAAGATACACTAATCTACAGATAGGACAGTAAGTCTTAAGGACTGAATTTAGTACTTTGCCCCTTTAGCAAATAGTAGAAAGTTGCCCATTGAGCACAGGTTCTTGGCCTCAGTAATGGTGTTTGATATTGTTTCCATCTTGTCCAGCAGGCCTTAAATTCAATGAGAAAGTGTTTTGTGTTTAACTCCAGGGATGTCTGTGCTACTACTGCACCAATGAGTGTCTTACAAGGGTTGTAATGATTGCTGCTCTCAAGGTTTACAGCTGGATACGAATGGTGATTATTTTTCCATGCCAGTAGCTTGCATAGCAACTTCCAGCACTAAGAAAGACAGCCAATAGGGATGGAGAATCTAAGTCAATACCAACTTGATTTCCCCATATTCTCTGACTCAAGGACTCAAGTGTGTGGTGTGCCCAGCCATAGGGTTTAATGCCATCTTCTGGCCAGTGGAGAATGCCAATAGCAGGTACTCTTTGAATATCGGTAAGACCTCATGGCCAACACCTCCAGAAGAAGGAAGTGGTTCGTGGCACTGGGCTTTGTAATGATATATTTAAATGAATTAAAAACAATATTCAAAGATGGTTGTGGATAAGGTTAACAGACAGTGTAAGTGAAAACGTTCATGTGAGACTTTCAAAGCCAACTAAGCTCCCAGGACTTCTTGGTTAAAGAAGCTCCTGTTTTCCTCCTCATATTCCCACCATGTCCCAAATAACAAAGCCACATGAACTCACTGGTCCTCCCCTCAAAGCTTTCCTTTCAGTTCCAATTTCATAACCCTTCTCTGCTCTTCCCCGTCATTAATATTGCATACAATATTTTAATGGTTCATAAACGACACAGGCCATAAAACTCAAAATGTTGGCTCCTTGGTTTGAGTACATCTGAATTGGCCAACTTTTTCCACTCTAAATAACTTAGGTCTGAGGTTGGCAGTCTCAAGTAGGATTTCTTTACTTTTTAGTGATCCTTAGAGAGCATTGGCTCGAAGCTTCCAGTTCTTGTTCCTATTCTGTTACCCATCTCTTTCCATTTCATCATTGTGTTGTTGAGCTCCCTATCAATCCTGGATCTTTTTACTGTTTATTAATGTCTTATGGATGATTCAAGCCAGTAGGGAGCAGCTGTGGTTATTTAAATTTAGAAGCTCATGTCTTTGGTGAAGGGCATAGATATTGAACAAGTATGAAGTGGACAAACTTATTGTCTTTTTAGAGTATATTTGTTTTTATAATTAATTGTGTGTGTATGTTTGTATGTGCACATACATGTGCACATACATGAGTAAAAGTACCTATGGAAGCCAGAGGCATCATAGCCTAGAGTTACAGGCTTTTATTAACTGCCCACTCTGAGTGCTGAGAACTAAACTCCAGTCCTCTGCATGATCATTATATGATTTTAACTGAGTTTTATACCATATTAATTGTTGCAGTCCGGGCATTTAATACATGTTTGCTGAATGAAAAACCGAATGACTGGCACGCACAGGAAAGAGATCTAATGTATCAAATATTCCCCCAACCATCTCTATATAGTAAAAGAGAGTTGGAAGGTATAGCAAAGTAGTGTATAGGACACACAGGTTTTGTTTCCCCTTGTTTTGTTTTTTGTTTTGTTTACAAGTAACTGGGAAAAAACCCTGAGCTGGGAATGTAGGGGAAATTGAGAAAAAGTTAACATGCCCCAAATTCATAAAAATATAGACAATAATTTACTCCATCATTAACTACAATAAGATATACAAAACTCTCATAAAAAATTGAACTGTGTCAAAAGTAAAACAAAGAAGCGAAGACCATACATGGACCATCTGATGCTAAGAGACATGGAAACAAGAACAATGGCATCAATCCATAGCTGAGAAAAGCTAACTATGTCTTTCAACTGTGCCACCTCCTACTGTAGTTGCCTTTGAGTCTGGGTTGACCATTAAAAACAAAAGACAAGACAGCACACAGTTCATTTTCATTAAATCATCTTGTAGTAAAAAGAAATGTCTGCGGAGTGGCTGTCTTTCCCTGCCTATGATATAAATGGTGTGCAGACCATGATGCTGGGCTGTCTGCATTATCAGGGAGATTTCCTGTTGATGTCAGGCACTCGGCCCGTGGTCCACTTTAAGGAAGCCGGGGTTTTACAGGGAGTTTGATGGTAGTGAGACCAGAGTGATGCTCACAGAGGGCTGAGCGGATCCAGACCTGTGACTGTCACAGACCTCCAGACCACCATCACCATGCCAGGAGAGTGAACCACGGCAGCACACCCATCACCGCAGACAGAGGACCAGGATGAGCCAAGGCCCTCACAACCAAGGTTTGGGTTTTTATCAAAGTAGTCAGTGGACAGTTATGGGTGGTGAGTAGAAATATATGAAGAGTCTTGAGGATCCCTACCCAGCAATACAATAGAAGTGACAATTGTTTGAGGTTGTAAAAGGGGGGGATGTTCAGAGTGAGGAGGTACCTGCAAACACCTAGACCTGTCAACAAGGCCCCAAGGTTGCAGTTTTGGGTAATCTTTCCCATTTTGGCTAGGCTTTCTGATAATGCAGCTCCTTTTGAGTTACCCCAGCTCCTTATAAATAACCCAGTGCCCATACACAATAAAAAAAAGTTTTTTAAAAACTCTCATTGGTTCAACAAATTAGACAGTGATATAATCATAACTGAGGTCTGTTGGTAGCTTTCTTGCTGGGGTGTGAATAGACTTATTTGAGTGTTACTTCTCCTCAGGAAACCTGTTACACAGCAGTTCATCAACAGGAAGGACACAAAGGAAGATGTTTCATGTACCAGATTTCCTGGAGGACCAGACTCAGGAAGTAGCATGAGGGGCAGGTGATGGTGAGGCTGGCGTTTGCACCACAGAAGGACAAATGGGCATGAAGTTGTAAGCATGGAGTTCCAGTTCAGGAAGCCACAATGGGGCCAGTTGTAGAGACTACAGACGACTTAATCCCTGCTTCACATGAGCTGAACACCAACAGACATCTACCCATGCCCCGAGTGTCCTGACTGCAAAAACCAAGGCAATGGCCAGAATATGAGGATATGATAAAGAAAAGAGATTCAGAGGATTAGTCTAATAATGTCCACCCTACCATAGACCAAGGCTCCTGCCTTCGTGCAGGTAGAGACAACACAGGACTGGGAAAGTGTTTCAAACCCTCCTGGTGGGTGACATAATGGATACTTAAGCTCACTGTATGTACAGAGCTATAGACTTTGACTCTGTGGGGTCCCTTTTCCCTGGCCAAAGGCAATGGGCACCAAGGAAGGGGATGCAAACCTCAGGATGGAACTCAAGGACAGTAGCACTCTCTCATTTGGTACCACCGAGTCACCCGGAAACCAAGAGGGTGAATTGACAAATGGAGGCTGCCCAATGGCTGAGACTCCATCCCACCTGAGGCTGCATGGGGCATGGAGGAGCATAGATCCATTCACCAACCATCTCTCCCAACATCCATTCACTATGCACCAGCAAGAAGGAATGCAGGAGCAATTCCAATCCCAGTGACAGGCAGCAGACCAAAGACCATAGCCAGTGGCCTATGGGCTTGCTTTGAGCCTTTTAGCTTTACAACGCAACCATCTGCATAATCTGTGCAGCACACAACCTGCGTAATTTCCATCTACAGGCTTGTCTTTGGGGTGATAACAGATGCACTCATTTCTTAAACCTAGTCTTTCTTGGCTTCTCCATTGTTGATAACTTGCTCAACTTGAATCTTTTAAGACCTTCATTTTTTTTAATGTGTAATAAAAGTTTTACAACCTGGTTTCTTTCTCTCCTTGTTTTTCAAAACAAGTTAGCAAACCACAACACTTGATCATGAAGATCTTAAATGAAAACAACAGGTAACCTGGGGGACTTGGGAAGGCATTCTGCCTCCAGTATCCACATAGTCCAAAGAACAACTGCTCTGTGATTTTATTTCTGTTTTTATATATTTTTTTGCCTTCAGTTAAATATACAGGAGAAAATCTACTGTGTTAAGCAACTCAAGTGTTAAGTGGTGTTAAGTATATTCATGTTGGTGCACAGCCAGTCTTTAGAGTCGTTTCATCTCATAAAACTGAGTTGCGCGCATTAAATAATAATTCCTACTTTATCCCCCTTCAGCTACTCTCAGGCATCCTTCTACACTCTGGTTCAGTGGATGCCATGGCTCTAGTAGCCGTGTCAAATGGAATCATACAGTATCTGACTGGTTTGGGTCCGGAATATTGTATGTAACATAGTGTCCTTCATATCCATTCATGTGAATTCATGTGATAGCATGTGTTAAATCTTTTCTCCCTTTTTTTTTCAAAACAGGGTCCCACTATGTAACTCTGGCTGTCCTGGAACTTACTATGTAGACCAGGCTGGCCTCAAACTTACAGAGACTCACCTGTCTCTCCTTTCTGATTTCTGGGATTAAAAGCATGAGCCACTACTCCCGGCTACCATTTTTTTTATTGGTTTTTGCTGTTGTTTGTTTTTGGGATAAGCTCTTGCTCTGTATCCCAGAATGACCCTGAACTCACTATGTAACCCAAGCTGTCCTCAAACATATTGTCCTACATCAACCTATGGATTACAGGTATGCACCACTATGCTGGGCTAGAATTTCCTTCCCTTTTCAGATTTAATAATGTACCACAGTATATATTTATCATATTTTGCTTAAATATTTATATATAGGTATAACATTAATATATTATACATTATGAATATATATTGTGTGTCATTTCTACCTTTGAGTCATTGTGAATAATGTTGAATGAACATAGCTATACAAATATTTTATCAAAACCCACATTTTAATTCTTTCAGATATTCAGAAACAGAATTCCTAGAACATAATTCTAATTATAGGTTAGTGTATAATTGTGGGTGTGGGTGTAAGTGCACCTATATGCATATGTGTGGGGGAGTCAAAGGTCAACCTTGGTTGCTGTTCCTTAGGAACCATCTACCTTGCCTATGGAGACATAGTCACACACTGAGACTTGGGGCTTGCCCATTAGGATTGGCTGAGTGGCAGGAAAGCCCCACGGACCTACCTGTCTGTACCTCCTCAGCACTGGGATTACAACTACATGACATCATGCTGGGGTTTACATGAGTGGCAAGTATTGAACTGGATCCCCATGCTTGCTTGGCGAGCACTTTGCTCTTTCCCTAGTCCTGTATTTCTAGCATATTAAGTATCTGCCATGAGTTTACCCATAATGGCTCCACCATCTTACATTTCCACCCAGCGCAAACATCATTTTCCACTTATGGTCTCTAGCTAGCTCCTTTCAGGGCTGGTTTTCTTATCGCTCTTGCTGTGTACAGTCATCCCAATGACTGTAAGGAGGAAACTATGGTACTTTTGAGGTCTCATTTGGCACAAATCCCTCTTCTGCCACCTCTCTTAAAGTTCAGAGCCTTGAAATAACTTCTTCCCATTCTAAACGTCAGAGGTTTGTCTGGACTTGGCCTCTTCTGCTAGGAGCTACATTATTCTTTCCATTGAATTCATTCAATCTCTCTTGCTGTGCCTCAGCTCAAATACTGACTCAGCACACATTGATAGTAAGTAGATGAATCAATAAATGGATCGGTGGAGCAACCATTTCACAATATAAATGGAATATGTAAAATCTGTGTCTAAGGTGTAAGTAAAAAATAAACACAAAAATTCTGGAGAGCTACAATAAATATATGCTCTCAGCAATGTGTTCCTCATTAAACTAACTTTTGGATGACTCCAGAATGCCAAAAACTCAACTGTGAATACAGCTACAAAAGCAGAAGGCATACTGAAGAAGAAGGGGGAATGTTTATTGTCCATTATGCAATGTATCAAACCAAGGAGATCATACATATAACATTAACAATCATACTAACTGGGCCCATCCTTGTTCTAGAAAGATGTTATGAAACTTCAACTAGATCAGGGGAAAGAATAGAGGAGAGTTTCCCATGGGTTTAAAATCCCTATGGCATCTTGCAGTGATAGTCAAGCTACTTGAATATCCCAAAGGTAAAACCAATAAGGTGCAATGGTCTACATAGAGCTGTGTTCTCAGGATGCAGAAATTGGCCTTATCATCTGTAATGCAAAGCATCAGAGTGTAAGTCTATATCTGGGATCAGAACTGGTCACAGTGCTGGATCATTAAGAGGCATCTATGTCTAGGAACAGGTGTGATAATAATGCCAGTAGTTAGGATGAGTCTACAGCCAACCTGACCACAGTAGTGGGTCCTGGGAAAAGTCTACACATTAGTGCAGACCTTTTTATATTAATAGGTCATTGGAAGATGTCTATACCAGACTTGATCACACCAGTAGAGGTACTGGCTAGTTTTATGTCAACTAGACACAAGTCAACAGAGTCATTTTGGAAGAATGGATCTCAATTGCAGAAATGTCCCCACCAGACTGGCCTGTGGACAAGACTGTGTTCCATTTTCTTGATAGATGATTTATGTGAGAAGGTCCAGCCCTTTGTGAGTGGTGTCACCCCTAGATGGTAGTCCTGGGTTCTATAAGAAATCAATCTATGCATGTCATGAGGTGTGAGTCAATAAGCAGCATCCCTCCATGGCCTCTGCATCAGCTCCTGCCTCCAGGTTCCTTCCCTGTTTGAGTTCCTGTCCTGACTTCTATCAGTGATGGACCATGATGTGGAACTAAAAGCTGAAATAAACTTTTTCTTCCCCTTGTTGTTTATGGTTGTGGTGCTTTCTTATAGCAATAGAAACACTAAGGTTTGAGTTCACACACAAGCTCAGGTCTGATCACAATGGCAAGGAGAGTCCATATCTAGGCTCAGACCAGATCATAGCTGTAGATTGCTGGAAGAAGTACACATCTTGGGTCAGAATTGGACTATAAGAAGTTGACATGAACATAAGATTATCTGAGTACCTCTGGCTAGATCCAACTCAACAGATAAGCCTGTGACAGGTCCTAGTCCCACCCCTTTCTGCTGATCACTCTCTAGCCTTGGGTCCATGCACCTGTCACACAGATCTGGCATTGTCAGCCTCATACCTCCTTGGTAGGAAGTATGTGAGCTTTAACTTTCTTTCTTTAACTCCTTCAACTTCAGAGTTCCTGCTCACCTTGGTTTCCTCTATTTTCATAGAACCAAAATCAATTGTTCTTACCATCTTCATACTCAAGATATCTTTAGGTTCTGTCTTTCTAGATGGAAGCCTCACAAACTCTAACCAGGTCTTTGGCCCTTTGTTGTCATTAAAAGATAAATCGATTGTTTAGCAAAATTGCCTTAAAACTTTTTTTCTTATAATAGCCTTTCTCACTGAATAATCCAGAAATTTTTAAAGAATTGCCATTATAAAATGCACAGAGAGAAAATAACAGTGCTAGTGAAAGGTGGACAGAAGCAAGAGAGAGATCAAAGAAGAAGAAAAAGAAAGAGGAGGCGAAGAGAAGGAGGAGAAGCAACATCATTCACCTACACAAAGTGGAAATCCACCTGCCTCGGTTTGGTTGCACTTATATTACATCAATTGAATTCTTAAGTATTTTCAAGAGCTCATCCCATTGACAATATGATATAGTCAACATACTAAAAACAAAATCTTAAAGCATTTATACAAAATCCAGAAAGAAGACTCCCTTGAATCAAGAAAAGAATTGCATAATAAAAAATATTAATTGAAAAGATTTTCATTAGTCCAAAGAAATATTTGAAGCTCAGTGTAATCCAACACTGCTATTTTTCCAACCATAAATAATAGTACCAGCTATTCAAAATCATTATTACACTGCTAGCCTAGCCTTTTTATTATTTTTTAATGCAGAAATTCTTATGATTATAGAAGAGATATTTTACAAAAGAACCAACAAGTGATTGCTCCTTAGAAAACAATTTAATTGAATGTTATTAAAATAACTTTGTATTTTCTCATCAAACCCTGTGCTATGTATACTAAAATTCCCTCCTCTTTCTCAACATGGCATTCATCACAGTTTCTAGTCCTATGGGTAAATGACAACTGTAATATACAGTAATATAGTAATAAATGTAGATATACATTCCTCTCATAAACAGTAAACTCCAATATGACACAAATCATGCCTTATTTCATGTATTTCAAGTGACACCCAGTATGTTCAGAACAAATGCTTACTACATACACCCCCCACCCCCATATTTAACCTCCTGTCATATTTAGTGAACTCTTTCTTCACAATATTCTGACCTTGGCTTTCTATTCCTTGTTTTTGATCATGTCTGAGCAATCGGTAATAGAGTTTGAATTGTAATTAATGGTCATTTGCCTCCCAGATTCTCCCTGCCAGCTACTTCACACTGAATTGTCACAATCATTTCTTATACCATATAGGTATGGATTGCTACTTTTCAGGAAGTCAGGAACCAGCTTTAGAATAATTAAAATTCTAAAAGAATCTGCAACATGCATATACAACTGTTCTTAGGACAGTTAGAAACCAAGGAAAGGCAAATTCCATAAAAACATCATTAAAACCATTTGCAGAATTCATCCCAAGTCACTGATTTTTCTGCTCTAGTCAGCACTGTTCTCTTTTGTTCTTAAGCAAGATTTGATCACATCCACCTCTGACATACTTCAAAGGTGTATTCATCTCATCGCCCCCAGAAAACCAAGCTTTAGTTTCACATCATCCACGAGACCAGACCTAAACACTGCAGATCACACTGTCTCCTCAACTGAATTCTTACATTACTGGCTGCCCTCGCCAGAGCTCTTCACACCTTTGTGAGCTCCTCCCCCCTCAGCCACCCCACCTTTACACACTGTGTGATTTGTTCTTCCCCGGTCAGTCTTCTAAATGACAGTTCCCAGGGTTCTTCCTTTAAGGCTTTGCCATTCTCCATCAACATGTGATCTTCATAGGAACTAAGATGTGTGTGGTCATACCCATAACCCTCACACACCTTCTTCTAGGTCTCAGGCCCATGGGATAATTGTTTCTCTTGTCTACTCTTCATTATGCCTTGACTTCAAGCATTCTGCCTACAAAGCAGAAACCTGAGGCTTCTTCACAGAGCCAGCTTCTCCTCCTGCCTTCCATGTGGTCCTATGATCTGCTAAGGATCTGAACCTATTGCTCCCTCTACCTGGACCACCTCACTCTTGGGTAATTCTGAGGTACCATCCTTTCTGGGCTCAAGTTTATTTCCCTCCAAAGAGCTTAAGATCCACCAGCCCCTTTTTCACAAACCTTGAGGCATCGTCTATATCATAAGACTTTACCTTTTCTTATTCAGATATTCGTTGGGTTTCCATCAGACCATAAGAAAAGGTCTTTTCAAGATGTGAAAGTGCTGGTACAATCTGTTCCCTGCCAGCCTCTGACAACATTACCCTCACCCTCAAACCCCCACTACCACCCAGCTTCAGATGCTACCACATTGATGTGGCTAGACCATCAATTCTGATTTTACATGCCCACATTTTACAAGCTATTCCCTGCTCTGTGGTTCAGCACCCACCCCCTTCCCACAGCCAGTTTCCGGGCCCCTCCACATGAGACTCCCTTTTACCTTCTATATCTTTACTGCTTTGTGTCCTTGACAGAATTTTCAGCATCCTCACATCCAATCTGATCTAAGCGTGCTTATTTTATCATCTGTTCCCTCTCTTGAAATGCGAACTTCATGTCTCCCAGTACTTTGGGAAGAGACTTACACAGAGAAACAAGTGTTGAACATCAAATGTGTAAATAGGTCATGAGTTCAATGAGCCCATCCTTGGTGGTTTATTATGTTTGATGGCATAGCCACTACCTTCATTGGGACAGATACCATGGTTACTTTACTTGCCACATAACCACCGATTATGTTTAGTGGGGGACACACAGTGGGATGACTAATAAAGGTTTGCAACCTGAATGAATGCAGTTCACAGCGATTCTCCTCTCCTGCCTTCCTGATTCCCCATCCACTGCACTATCTCACAACCCGTCCTCCACCATGTGCAAGAGTGAAACTTCTACCATGAGAAACAGATCCCAATCAACCTTCATTCCTGTACCCTTGTCAAATATTTCAGGACTTCTTAATCTCTTGGGTGAGTGGAGCCCAGGAGATTATTCTTCTTCGCAGGTACAGATTTTTCCTATGATCTTGGTTGTTTACATTCCTCCAGAAGTCCATAAGGATGACAATATTATTCTAACAATTCAGCTGCTTCTGAAGCAAGGTAACTCAGTCCCAGAGATGGGACTACAACCCCAGTCATTCAGTCAGTGAACTCTGGACTTAAGGACCAAGGCAATCTGCACCCAGAGGCCCAGGATCCTCCACAAACCACTATTTTTGGGAGCTCCACCCAAAGGCATTGCAAGCCAAAGGCAAAGATTTCACATCTGGAAACAAGGTCATTGCCTCGGAGCTCATCCATAGACTCATAAATCCCATCAGTAATTGCCTGTAATTATTTGTTACAAGGCCAATAATACATTCTGAGAGGAAAATGTTAATTTAATTTCCAGAGCAAAGGTTGAAAACTCTATTGAGTTCCATGAAAATGGAGTTAGGGACCTGAGATGCCTTAACACATGTCTCAGTGTTTCCTAAAATGGGATTTTAGAATATTACTTTGCGTTTTTGAGACATGGCTTTTCCGGGTAACCCTGGATGGCCTGGTACTTGCTATGTAGCCAAGGCTGATCTTAAATTCATGGCAATCTCCTGCCTCAGCCTTCTATGTGTTTGAATAGCACATATGCCCCACTACACCCAGTTTGAGAACTAGCTCTCTTAACTCACAAGCACATAGAAAATGGTGTGTCATTAATGCTCACAGGTAAGAGTTCTAAAAGTCTTTATGCACAAAGCAAATTAGCATTCTCCATTCAAAAGCAAGGCTCTTCATGAAATGTCAAGAGGTTTTTCCACTCACTTAAGAAAAATGTCTTCATCCCAAAATACAAGCAAGTGTTGATTTTTCCACACTAATGGGAAACAAGAGTTGCCTGCTCTCAAGTTCCCTGAAAAATCCCATTTGCTCAATATCTTTTTATCTTTTGTCACTTACTAATGTGTAACCAAATGACCCAATTTGAGTTTCATCACCTGCCCTTTCTCGCTCACACCAATCTGTTATAAGCGCTAATGAATGGCAAGGTCCAGAAGCCCAAAGAGGCAAGAATCAGGTCTTGCAGAGGACACAAAGAAAGTAAAGTAATAGAGAGAGAGCTGCGGTTTGACTCCCCACCTTCCCTTTCAAAGAGTACAAAAGTCTGATTTCCAGTCTAATTTCCACAGGTAATGTGATATATGTTAGAATAAATCTGCGTACGTTCTGAATTATTGAATTATTAAGAAATCCACTCACCTATTGATGGCACTGAGGGAAAAGCTGTGAATGGACAGATATAGAAAGTGAAGGGAAACAAGGAGGGGGCAGGAAAGGCAGAGGATATGAAGGAGACTGAGAGCGGCCTTGGGAAGCCGATCATGGGATTCCGAAAGCCTGGGTTCCTGAGGAAATGCAAACACAGGCAGAGTCCTCGAGTATCTGTACTTAGAGACACACCAACAACCCAGCACAGCCCCTCTGAGTCACCAGCCTTCTGCCTGCTTTTGAGGGTGACCTGTAAATCCTTTTATTTATAATCCTATTGAGGAGAGAGAATCAATATGTCATCACATATAAAAGTTCACACATGCATGTCCAGAAAAGCAAAATGGGAATTTTTTGCTTAAAAAAAATCATTTGGGAACCTGATGTCATAAGAGACTCCGTGGCTGCAAGTGTGGCCAGTTTCAGAATGGGGAGAAGAGGGCGATGGGCTGAGATGACCAAGTTCTAGACCGACTCAGAGCTGTCAAGGTCTAGACAGAAGCCTATCCAATGACAGCTGCCCGACATAAGCAAACCTCCCAAAGTCTGGCTTGATCTTTAAAATGAGAAGTTACAACTGTGTCTCCTAAATGCCTCTGGCACCACATGTGTGTGACTGAGCTCTCCCATGGCTCCGAGCAGCAGCAACAGCTGCTAGAATTTATTCAACCGGCCCCTTGAGGGTTCAGCCCATTTCTCAGAATTCTTTCCTACGAGTGACAAAGTGCATAAGAGAGGTTTGGGGGAGAAGGAAAATGTCCCAGTTAAGTCTTCTCATGACTCCTCCAACCCAGGCCAACACAGGTAACTGTCAGGAAGAACCATTCTGTCAGCAACTGTTAACAAGACTGACCCTGACACCACTCACTTTAGCAATAGACGGCAAGAAAAGGAAACTAAACCTAGAAGGAAGGATGACACGAAGAAGGAAAGAGGGAGCTCTGGGTCATGTGGTTAGTAACTTCTTCTAAAGACTCAGAGAGAGGGTTCAGAAAGTCCTGCTAAATAGGCGTGACCTACCAAAGCTGTTTTTAGATAAGGATTTTGAGAAGGCCTTGTCAGGTCACATTTACTATCTAACCTCTCAAGATACCTCGTGTTATTTAAAGGACTATAACAGAGCCTGTGCTATAACAGAATGGAAGCCCAGTGAAATACATCCCACAGTCTGACTGGCTGCCTCCCGTACAGGATCCCATAGTGAATTTGAGGTTCTGTGTATTGCCGTGCAGTGAGGCTGAGCATGAGGTGAAGCTGCAGCCACTGAGCCTGAATGGCTGACGTACACTCTGGGCTTACAAACCCTGGGAAAGGATGCTCCTGGCAGAAAGCAACAAGAGCCCAGGATGCAGTATGAGAAACAGCAATTAATTGCTGCAGGACTGTGAAGTATGCAACCAGAAGGCAACAGGACACTGGGGACATGAACTTGGGTTTTTAAAGGTTGTCTTTAAAAACACATCGTTTTTCCTAAGTTGTAGAGAAAATAATCACAAGTCCACACATCAGCCCAACCTTCACTCACTATGACATCTATGTCACTATGCCATGTGTGCCTGTGTCTCCAGGTGACACCATCTATCTGTAAACAGTTCCTGGTTACACTGGAGTGCCTCACTACGTCTTCTGAGAATTAAGCAGGCCTGTTTTTGTTATTGTGCCAACAGTGAAACATTACTTTTTCCCCCTTTTGGACTTGATTTTGGTAGAGACGGTAGGAAAAATCAAGGCAGTGTAACTTTGAATGTTTAGTCTTGACTTCCACATCTAAGAGATGCCTTTGTGCCTATGTCTAGGCGTCAGAGTACCTGGTCTGTGGTTATGTGAAGATTTGGCCTCGCTACAGTGAGATATGTGAACTGTGGAGGAATATCTTGTTCATTCTGGGCCATACCTGATCCGTATGTTTTCTCCACAACTATGTATGTTTATCAGGCCTCTTCCCAGCCAGTCTTGATGACTAGGACAGGGCTGTGATCCCTGAGTTACACTTATTGTGGGTGTGCTACCTCAGGTCTTCTTTTCCTCAAATCTCCACCCTCAGTCATTGTTGATAGAGTCCAGGAAACTAAGACTATTTCAAACCTACAAAAACCTTCCCTTCTTTGTCTTTGGTTCTTCAGGTCGTCCTTTTGGTTTCTTTAGCGTTTCTTTTTGCAGGGCCTAAAACAGTGCCTAGCATAAAATACCTAGTCAATCGATGCATGCTGAGTGCACTGTGTGAGTGAATACTCTGAGTAAGCTACCCATTGAAGCTAGCTGGAGACTTGGCAATATGAAGTGGGTGTAATGGGGACATGTCAAACAGGCTCTGTTGGTCACTGAAAATCAGCCTGCTGACAGGGACTTCAATTGCTCTCCAACAGGTAAGAGGAAGGACCCTGTGGAATGCATAGGGAGTCAGCTAACTTAATAAAACAGGGGATTTTTTTGAGCCTGAGGAACAGCAGCAGACAAAGCTAGCCTACCACTTTGGGAGCATCCATGTTGCTAACAAACTCCCCCTTACCCCCAGCACAAATTGTCACAGCCTAACCAGTCTCTGTGTCTAAAACAAACACCACCTTTCCAGACAACCTCGTCCATGCATTGATATCAGAAGCAACATACAGTCTTCTAGTGTAAGAGCATAGTTTCTACCTTCCACTTCTTCTATTCTATCCAGTCTTGCTCAGAGGACAATCACAGCTTGTATCCTTCTTTCTCTTATACATGACAATCATTGCAAACCTTTTATCAGGTCAGAAATTCTCTGATTGTTCGATAAGGTAGTTCTGCAGGCTCTAAAATGTTACAGAGCCAAGAGACAAGCCCAATGAGAGATCTTAGATTTCATCTTCTCCCTCCCTGTATTTTCTTTGGATTTCACTATATTCCCTAATTCCAGTGTTTTCTTCAAATGCAGCTCACACTCGGGGCCAATTATTCACCTGTGAGCCACTAGGCTGGGCAGCTCTGAGCTGAGGCCACATGTTTTCTGAGCACCTGGAAACCACGGTGGCACACCTCCAGCCTTGTGCCAACTTTATTTCCCAGAAACATCTTGGAATGTGTTTCTGGGAACCCTTTAACATCCTTGCATCAGACTAGAGTCAAAGAAGCTACCTCAGAGTTCCTTTTTCTCTGTGTTTTTATCAAAAAGATTTCAGAGAACTGACCAAAGGAAGTCAGGCAAGGAAGGCTACTCAGTCTGTACCTCAGCTATTGAACCTTCTGACTGTGACCATGATATGTCTACCAACCCCACTGTGCATGGGGGACTCTCCCACACTTCCATGCTTGTTTGCACACATGCAGCTCTTCCAAAAGCACGGTCCCTCTCAAGTCACAGCCATACTCAAGTTCTTCATCCATAGACCAACTAACTCAGAGTGTTGCAAACTGGACAGACAGGGGGAGGGCTGGCAGTGCCAGGTTCTTCAGTGCCTCATGGAGAGGAATGTGTGCTCCTTCCCCATAAACTTTTGTCATGTAGGGAAAAAATTTCAGAGATTTGTTTTCTGAGATGCTATTTTATGAAATCTAATAATTGGGCAAAAAAAATATAAGAGAACCACCCTGTGATGACTAAAAGAAATGTTTCTATAGTTCTCAGTGACATTCGCAGTTACATGCAAGGTCTCTTTAGAAGACCCTGTCCTTTGATTTCCTTCACCAAATATTGTAATATTTTCCTTATACTTCACTTACCTTTATAACTATCAAAATATACACTCATCAAGATTTATCATTATCTGAAGAGCGACAAAACCAAGGCTTGATGTGTGTCTGAGTTTACTCTCATGGTCAATAAGGGCAAAAATGAGTGGGAAAATCTCTATCAAATGCCTTGAAAAATGTCCCCCATGACTCAGGTAGAAGGGGACTAGGAAATGCTGTCTAACACAAAACATGCACACACCACACATCACACACACACATATACACACCAGGTTTCAAAACCCAAACACAACAAATAACTCATTCAAGAAAGGTTGTCAGATTACCTCTATATGACAATAAACAAAGTACAAGACAATGGTCAGATCTGAATTTCAGATTTAAAAAAACAAATAATTTTCCATAAACTGTCACATGAGGCACAGTTTGCAAGTTCCTTGTTACTTATCTGAAATTATAACTTGCATTTGATCTAGAAGCCCAGAATATGACGCTTTTAAGGAAAGCAATAAAGATGGGTGGGTCCCGCTGCAATTACATACTTGAGCTCTCAACAGTAGAAAACGTTAATGATCACACACTTACTCATTATTTTCTCTAACCAAATCCCATTTGAGTGATGAGCATACACCTGGACCAGTGGTTTGTGACATTAAATTAATGTTTGCCTGTTTACTGTACTTATTTGGGAGGCAGAGTGCTGTACCCTATGGTCTACCTAGGTTAAGTTACTATATTAATTACTGTTGTTAACACACACACACACACACACACACACACACACACACACACAGTGGTCAAAAGCAATGCATGGAAGAGTTTATTTTCATCTACGGTTTCAGAGGTTTAAGAGCCTGTTGTGACAAGGAGACATCATTACAAGCATTAGGAATGACTGCAGGAGTTCCAAGCCAGGAGACCTCATCTTCAACCACAACACAGTGCAGAGGCAGAGAATGGCTATGAACCCACAAAACCTGCCGTCTGCCAGTGACGTACTTTCACTAACAAGGCTGATGAACCACCTACCCAAAAATTGCTACCAACTGGAATTGAGGTGTTTGATACCTGAGTCTTTGGGCAACATTTTTCATTAAAACCACCACCACCACAGTGACCAAAAAAAAAAATTTTTTTTCACTAGTGAAATTCCACAGGTCACTCGAGTTTCATTTTCCTTTCTCACTTTCTGCTATCTGCTTCTATCATCCTTTGATAGAACCCATTTGAAAGCCTTAGCCTAGCAGCCAGAGATGTAGCTCAACTGCTAGAGGGCTGGCCTAGCATACAAGAGGTTTGCTCCTCAGCTCTGCATAAAATAAATGTGCTGAGAGTCATGTAATCCATGTAGAACCAAGAATTCAAGGTCATGGTTGACTATATTGCAAGTTCAAAGCTACTCTGAACTTTATGAGTGAGACCTTTTCAGGAAGAAATGGGAGAGGAAGGAGGGGGGAAGGCTTTGATTTCAAGATTAAAATAATCATCTTCCACGAAGAAGTGAGTAATAACTTGTCACTGACCTGATATTCTTATATACAGTATCTCATGTGTTCAAGGGATCCTTAGACTGCAGGGTATTGGGCAAGCACCTCTCAAAATAGCCCAGGAGCAGGATTGCTTCCCTAGCAGAAGTCACATTACTGGAAAGAGAGTGACAGTAGTTTTTCAAAACAGGAGAAAATGCTTGTTGACTACAATTGTTCACAAAAGAAAAAGGAACCATGAAACCCAACCTTTAAAAGTCCATATAATGTCCTCCTCCTTCGAGCAATCTTGCTTTTACACAGAGAGGACATAAAATGGTAATCAGAGCATATTTAATTCCTACTTGCTATCTTTAGAGTGTTAGGAAATGTAAAATGATTGTTGAAGCCCTTTCAAATAAAATACTTTAATTGACAGTTCTAATAATTCCTTAACTCGTTAAAAATGTTAAAGTGGGGGGAAAAAACATTGTTCGCTTCCTTGATTCTAGAGCCTATCTTGGTAAATATAAATTCCTACAGAATAAGCTATTGCTTTGTTGTTCAGTTATAAACCACCAGCCATAATAAATGTGGTAAACATTTATCGGGAACATTAATTATACACCTAACATGTGTCTCCAGCTATTGTTGTTCTTATTAAACTTACATTTCATTTTCTGGGAAAATATTCAACCACAGAAGGAGAAAATTTTAATAGTAAACAGTACAAAATCGGTGCTAGGCTTGGCAATTAGTCTCTGAGAAGACATGTGATTTTTCAACAGAAATAACGTGGCTTTCTTCAGTCTCGCCATTACTGAAACGAACTGACGCAGGTTACGTTTTTTCATTGGTAAGAACAGAGCTAAAATCACATCCAACTGCTTTTGAAATCTGAAGAGAATCAGTATGAAGCTCAAGAGAAATCTGGCAAGGTAATCCCTAACATTAAGCTTTGGAAACCCATAAAATAAGAAAAACAAGAAAGAGAATATTCAATCAAAAGTAAGCAAGATGCAGTAATTAGGACAGAGAGAAGACAATCTAAAATTAAATATGGGAGAGGGTCTCCACCTCCAAACAGAGGTTAGCATTTTCCACATGGACTGTATATCAATTAAACAGATGGGCAGTCTGGGCAGGTGCAGCCAGAGTTCTCGCCTTAGCCATCATGTTAATTTCTTAGCAACAAGAATCAAGCATTCCCCATTCCACTTTGTTGCTGTCAAGCATCCGCTGGAAATGCCTGAACAACAACAATTAGCTGGGCATGGTGTCCCCTGGGTGAATGGGGATTGACCATGCTTCTGTGTGTTAAAAGCCTGATGGGGTGGACAGGAGTCATTCGACCGAGCCCTGACTCTGTTCTCCCAGCTAAAGAACCCAGAGAAAGGCATTTCACCTCTCCGGACTTTAGAAAGCATGGAGAGAAATCATGTCTAAGGTCTCTCTTTAGATTAAAATGCCGAGAATCTGTAGTCTCAGCTCTGCAAAAGCAAAGAAAAAAGAAGTACAGCCTGTCTAGCCTCCTCTTTAGATTAAAATCATTGTACTTTTATGATCCCATAAACCTATAAACATGGACAGAGGGTTGGACCAAATGAACACTGTAATTCTGATCCAATTTTAAATTCTAAGATTGGGTTCACATGCAAAGAAATGAGTAAGGTCCCTATCAGTAACCGTTGATGGGATAACATTTAATAGCTCTTTCTGATAATAGAAGAGAAAACATGCCCCCTACTTAATGGGAAATTGTTTAAACACACGTTTAGTAAACACCATAAAAGCAGCCATTCCCCATAAAACAGAAAGCAGCAGCCCCAGGACATAGTCAAAGATTAAAGCTTTGTCACAACTGGAAGATAAAGAATTGCAATCCAACAGACCAACTGGCCAGTGATTTGATCCGTGGCAGGAGGCGTCCTGTCACTTTTTCCACAAAGCATTCTGCTTTGTTTAAGGTTTCAGCTTCATTTTCTAAAGTTTGAATCCCTGGTCTGATATCTCTGGCCCTGTGACCTTCAACCTTCCCTCTCTGAAGTTTAGTTTCTTTCTTCATAAATGACTACAATGGCTATTAGGGCTGGCATAAAAAACTGAACAAGATCATCTTTGTAAAGTTAACAAGGTGACCAGTACACTGTCCTCAAAGCCCTCCAAGCACACAAGCTGTTGGTATTTTTATTTATCTCTTTGATTCTTAATAATTTACCTTACTTTTTTTTTAGGGCAACAATTTGGCTCTCTGAATAGTTACATTTCCATATTATGGAGCTGCAAGGAGACACCGTTTGAGCAAGCCAAGCTCAGCATCGGCTGGAGACATTGCCCAGCTTCTGCATGTGACTGCATCTTCAAAGCCCCCAGGTTTTGAAACCCTCCGTGACGTCTGTCTCAGTCAACTAGGACTGGCTACTTTATCGAATGTTCTCCATAGCGCCTCTAGTGGTTTCTTCCCGAACACAATTCTTGGTCCGCTGTCATTACTTCATAGACTTCTTATTTGTCTCACCGACTATAAACTCCTTGAGAACAATGTGTCAGTCTTTGTATCTGCTATAGGATCCAGGACTTAATCAAAATCCAGTGGAACTCACTGGATTAATAAATTGGTGAGTTAATTAACAAAAATCTATGAAATTACTTCTATCTATAATACAAACTATTGAACAGATAGAAGTGACCAAGCTCTTTACACCCAAAAGAAATTCCATGGTGACCATAACCAAAAGGCCAAAATGTATACAACAGACACTATAAAACATGCTAGACAGAGGCAGCATTTGACTGAGCCTTGACTTCCCAGTGGTGTGGTCCTAACAAAGAGGCACAGTGTGCATGGCTGTGGACAAGAGCTTCTTGGAGTGACCGCAGGAAACTGACCAGAATGTAGGGACAAGAGTTTGAATGCAGTCTATACCCACTGCGAATGCCCCGGAGGCCATTAGGATATGAGAGGAGCAGATCAGATAAGCAAGCCTGGAATTAGGTGTTCTGGCATCAAGCTAAAAGATTATTCAATAAAATCTGAGGTGGGGGGAGAGAGAGAGAGAGAGAGAGAGAGAGAGAGAGAGAGAGAGAGAGAGAGAGAGAGAGAGAGAGCAGAATCCCCAACAGCAGTAAAGGACAATCAGCCATGTAGGAAGAAAGCAGATAATGACACAAGAGACATCGGAGAAGAACTGTCATGTCTGTTTAAAGTAACTGGTACCACCCTTATGTCAATCACTATCGTTTGATATAAAATCCCAAGAGATTTTCTGTAAGTCCCTGTGTCCCTGGATAAGTTTGCCAGCCATTTCTTATCAAACACAGACTTCTTAGAAAAAGATTGAATTTGATAAATTGGGTGAGCGAGCTAGTTTGATTCCATTGATCCCATTTCCTAAGCACCAGAAACTATAACCAGGGAGTCCTAGGCTGCAGAGCAGGTAACAACCCCGTACTATTTGAGGTCTAGATCCTGATAACCAAGAAATATAGTCAATGTCCACCTGTGAGCCCCCTGAGGCACAAAAATAACCAAATAGCAGAATATGCCCATAGGTGTAACAGTGGAACAAGTGCTCTCTGGTTGTATCTAAGTCCTACTCCACGAGGAAAAACATGCCTGGCACTTTACAGGCCAAGAACCCATGGTCAGGAAGCACTGGACCACTATTATTCTGCCAAATGGACCTAGTGACAACCTTCTCTCTTAATCCACCCATAGATCGGGTGCTCTTAGACCTCATCAGGGACACTTCTTTGTGCAGTAGACAATGCAGAGACACACCACTGGCCAAAGTACAGAAAATACAGGTCCATGGAGTGCTCAGCCACAAATGAATCCCTCTCTCTAAGGCTCAGTGAGCATCATAGAAGAGGCACCAGAAAGATTTTAAGAGCCAGAGGTCTAGGAGGAGCAGACCAAAACATATCTTCAGGATATGACCTGACTCTTGTGTTGATGAGCTCACAGCAGTCATGGTTAGCGATATAAGACCTGCGTGGGATTAAGACAGTCAACATTCTGGCATGGAGGAGAAAGGGACTCCCAAGCCCTACCCCTAGCTATTAACATCCTGGCAGGGGAAGAGTCGGTTTTCTTAAAGGATAAAGCTCCTGGTAGGTAGGTCAACCACATTCATTCCTATAGACGGACCCACAGCCATGAGTATATGGGCAGTACAGATCGGGGCTGGAGAGCTATTTAAGAAAAACAAGAATGTGAAGTTGGGAAGGGTTATGAGTGGTAGGTGGATCTGAGAGGAGCTGGTGTAAGGTGAGTATGATCAAAATGCATTACTTGAATTTCTCAAAAATTGATTTAAAAGTTTTTTTAAGAAATATTATATAGTGAAAAAAGAAATATGGACATTGGAGAAGATACCCAAGGGGAAGCATGTATAGATATCTCTAAGATTTCAAAGCTGTGCTTCTAGGCATCATGGCTGAGAAGGGAGCAGGCTTGGGGATTGAACCATACAGAAAGGAGCCTTAGCAGACAGAGTGCAGGGCTGAAGTACCAAGATACAGGCCCTTAGTGTCCATTCCTTTTTGACAAATTAATCATCTAAAGCAAAAATAAAATTAGAAGGGGAGAGACACCAAGAATTTCATACATTCCAAGCGCATTGCTAATTTTTCAACTATTTCATGACAGAAGGATGAAAGTCCTCCTGTGGAGTAAAGACGTGTAAGTGTGGGCTCATCACAGCATTGAGGACGGAGACCGAGAAGGAACAATGCCGGGGCCAAGGGAGGGTGGAACGTAGGTAAAAGGACTTGTGAACGGGGATTTAAAGCTAGTTATTTTTCTAGTTTTAACTAAAAAACAGAGTCAGAATCTTTGTTTTTTCATTTGTTGCAGACAAGTACATAAAAATGTCATTGATAGTGAAAGTGTAACACCCTAACTGGAGCTTCGTGGCTTCAGAACGGCCCATCCCACCATGCAGACGTTCACAAGATGGGTAGAGTTTGAGAGTGGCAAAGTGGCTGCTTGAGGAGCATCCATAATCTAGCTGTGTGATCATTTTATCTGTGAGTTCATTACAATAAAGTGATTTTTATTTAAAAGATGACCCAAAATTCGAAATTTTCCAGATGTGCAACTACATTTCATTACACAGCTTGCCACTTACACCAATATGAATTCAGTTGCAGGCTCTAGAACAGAGGTTCTTGACCTTCCTAATGCTGAGACCCTCATACTGTAGTAACCCTCACTGATGAATTTATTTCATTGTGACTTCATAACAGTAATTTTGCTACCACTATGAGTAGAAATGTAAAAATCTGATATGCATGATATCTGATATGCGACCCCTATAAAAGGGCCATTCATCTCCAAAGGGATCCCAACCCTTGGGTTAAGAACTGCTGTTCTAGCCGTTATATCTGCTACTAACAGCCTGATATTGTAGCAACTCTCTGTAAGGTCTAAATGAAAGAACTCTACTGGCTCTCCAGTAGATACAAGACCCAACATCACCTTAACCTAACTAAGCATGGAGCAAAGTTCAGATCATGCGAGATAATTAATGTGTGGGGGGCTTACATCTGTGGCTTTAGGTTATTTCCTAATTTCATCTCATTTCTTATGGTGAAAGTCCACGTCTTCCTTGTGTCTACATCAACTCCACTTCCATTTCACTCTGCAAAGAGGAGAAATGAACGGGACTGCTGCAGTCATTCTTGTCCTCTTGTGCCCTCTTGACCCTGCCTTGAGCATCCACACCCAGGGGGTGGACCACTGGGGAGTCAGTGAAGAGTTCAGTTCGCAGTTTCAAATGTAACAGAACCTTGGAGGCCACCAGGGACCATTCCACCACTTCTGTGTCTCCATATGTAAGACTGTTCTAGAAAGTCCATGCATATCACATGACCAGAAAGATGGGAGCAGTCGCAGAGACATCCAAGGAAACTTCAAAACAGGGCACTACCGAGCAGAAAAGCCCTGAAGAGCAGTTGTGTGTTTTCTTTAATTGCCCATCCAGCTTTAGCCTCAGAGCAATGGTTAGAACCTTGGAGGCCCAGGTCTGAGTCAACTCTTAATAATGGTTCTGCAACTGTTCTCCCTGCTCCAAGGCCACCAGTAGTGGAAAACCACCCCTGTAGACGCTTACATGTGTCCCTCTGCCCCAAGTCACAGAAGACTGCCCTCCCTCCTTTGCACAGGACAGCTTCTCCCACAAGGGGCCTCAGCCTCAGCCTCACCCCTCCGTCTCTAAGATTGCTTCACTGCACCAGACTTGATGCCTTGCCCTTGTACTTATCGACTGAATGACTCTCATTTATTTGGAGGTTGCAACTTGTTTTGTTCTTTGCCAGGGTAGTACCTGGCATATACTAAGCATTTCAAGAAATACTAGTTTCCTGCTTCCTTCTGGTTGGAAAACTTTAACTCCTCATCACAATAGGGTATTAAAGTTGGTTCCTTGTAGGCAAATTAATCAGAAGAGCAAGCACTGTGGACTCAGAACAAGAGCCCCCTCTCTTTATCATTGGTAGACTGCTCTCAACTTCCTTTTAAAGGAATAAAGGTTGCTAGGGTTGGTGATCCAGAATTCAGGATGTCCATGAACTGAAGGACAGCCTCAGTTATATAGTAAGATCTTGTTGGAAAAAAGAAAGAAAAATGGAGTCTGGGGAGAGAAAGAGTAGAAGGGGCAAAGAAATAAACAAAAAGCTGGTACAAAACCATCGGCATGTTACAAGTTCATGTCCTGTGCACTAGATATCTATGAACTCACTTAATCCTCACAACATCTAAAGTAATGTCGTTCCTACTCTGTTGGGCATTGTACACATGAATATACCTTGGCACACAGTTAAGTGACTTACCAAAGATCCCAACGAGACAAGAGTCAAGGCAGACTAGAGACACTGGCTGCCTGGCTCCCAAATGCGTGTTTTCATCGTGCCCTTAATTATTCCTGGTAGCTACATTCTATGAAGTCACTGTGAATGCATGGTTAATGGGCACTAAATCCATGCTCTCAGAGAGGAAAACTGAGTGGGCTCCTGGGAGACTCTGGTCACAGTTTATCAACCAATCAATACAAAGCCTTACTTCATGTGTGTTTCTGTTCAAAGCACTTCATTTACTGTAAACTATTGACTCATTAACATTGAACTCACTCAACCAGATTACAACTTATACCTAAACACAGCTCATCTCTGGCAGCCTTTTGCACTGAGAAACACTAAATAGTACTTCAGCACTGTGCCTAGGGGCATCACACAGAGTAAACATCAGAAACAAAAAGGATAAAAATGCCAACACACTGTCACTCATCGACCCCCCAAAAGGATGCACTGATAGCACGAAGCAAGAAGAAAATATGTCGTACTGGACCTTTGAAAAGAAAATACTTATCAGGTGACTTCAAGTTTTTGTGACTCCACACATGTCAGCAGAACAGGAGGGAGGTATCAGCTCTATTGACTTTGGGGGCTTTGGGTCATTTTCAGTGAGTGAGTGAGTTTTCAAGCACTGAGTCTCTAACAGATGATGAGGGCTGACTATGTGCGGAATGGGCTGACTGTGCGTGGAACTCCCTCTGGATCTTTCTTGGTGTTCTCGTCCAAGGAGGGAGAGATCCACAGAGTTTCCACATTCTTCCAAAGACATCTGAAAGCCCTTCCTGCACAGTCTTTCCCAGCAAGCATTGACGCTTAAGCTTTCCAACCACCACCGCCCACATCCTCCTGACATCCTCCCAACATCCTCCTAGCCTCACTGAGAGCAGAGTGAAATGGACATGAATCAGAATTGGGGTCTGTTTGGAGCGTTCAGAGCTCAAAGATCCTGCTTACTAGAAGCCAAAGACGCTTCCCAGGGCTCCAGAACCCCTTTCCCATAACTAAAGAAAAAGCCTTGTGAACATAACTACCTTGTGCCTTGTAGTCAAATTAGGAAATGCATCCTCCTACTCTGCTGTTGGAAATATCCTGGCAGAAATACTCTAAAGTCTACCCCCAGAACAAAAATCCGTCTCCGTAAAAGATCATTAAAATCAATTATATTCCCGACAACAAAGCATTAAGGAAGTTTTACAGCCTCTCCACAAAGCACCATCTAAATACCTCCATGACATAAGTAAAATGAATCATAGGTACACTCAAACTGTTTTCGAAATGAGTGTTTTTCTGTTGATGGCGTAGGAAATTAGCATAAATGCCTTGCGCAAATTCACATGACTCTAGAATCCCACAGAACAATCGCCCAAACTTCGTTTTTAGTTATGTCATATACAGCGCCCCCGCCAAAAGGGGGGAAAAACTGAATTTGAAACATCAGTCAGTAAGACTCCCCAGATGTTATAGGCAGTGCCGTCATATGACTGGCCGAAAACGCAAGAGTGTATTTTATTATGAAATACAGCCTCCATGCTCTTCTCAGACTGGAATGGGGGAGCCAAATGGAGGAATAAAGGAACTATCCAAGATATTCTACTAAGTGGAGATTGCTCCCTATTTTCCTTCCAGTTTCTATCCATAAGGCAGAGGCAGGGGATCGTTTTTGGAACTCTCCATCTAGTTAATGGCCTTCTGAGTTACGAAGGCATAGTCTCGCACTATCGGCTTTCCTATGGTAGAGAGGAGTCTCAAGGCCCATTCCAAATGTTGTTAAAATAACTAGGTCTATAAAGAAATAAGCCAGAAAAGGTAAAAGAAGGAGAAATATGAGCATAAACAGATGGAACCAAAACAGAAAAAGAAATGAAAAGAATAGAAAACTTGGTGGGGAAGAGCCAGGAAGAATTTTTTTAAAGAGTATAAAGTGTTTACTTATTTATTTGAAGATAGGACAAAGGAAACAAGAAAATATATGAGAAAGAATTGGAAATAAAGGAGATCATGGGGTAAAGAAGCGGGCAGTGCTCAACCGGCTGCTTTTAACCAGATAATTAAGATTATCAGTTCTGAGAAACTGATCTGTAATAATTGCCTTTTGCTTTTGTGGCCTTAGAATGAAATTTTTTTTAAATTGTAAGAGAATCAAAGAACAACAACTAATGTGCTTGCTGAAGAGTGCAGGACACCCCCAGTCCACTTCTGGGACCCCTAAACATACTGACATTCAGGAATCAGGGGATGAACAAAGGCTGAAGAGGGGACTAGAATGGCCGCAAAGAGAAAGCCAAGAGCAGACAACTATGAGAGTTCCGAGGGGGAGGAAAGAGCCCCAGAGCCCCCTCCACTCTCCAGACAGCAATAAATCTGAGAATTTAAAAACTCGCATTAGCAAGCCTATTCCTGAACACTGACAAACTTTACTAACACCGAGTGATCTTCCACAGTTTTTTCAAGTGTAATGCATAAAGGGCTCTAAAAAATAGAAAATCACAAGGGCAGAAATGCACATACGACCATACTGAGTTCAGGGGGGAAGTTTGGGAAACAAACTCATAATAACATGTCCCCCTAAAATTTTAAAGGATGGGAACTCCACGTTTGTTTGTAGTTTGAGTAAGTTTGACATGTCCACATAGCTGTCATATGCGTTCAGAAGACTTCTAATCTATTCATTTGACTGATAACATCACTTGAATTTTCTGATTTTTAAATCATAGCCAAATAAAATAAATCAAGTGTATTAGAAGAATTTGAGGTCTGTGTAGGATAAACATCCCAATGCTACAAGGTATCCAAAACCTAGTATTCTGTAACTGTCGTCATCACTATGGTTACCACATCATCTTCATCTATCACCATCACCACCATCTTCCAAACTATCATCAGAGATCACCACCGCACTTAACCATATCATTTATAAATGGCCACAGCCTTATTGTTTAAACCAACTCATGTGAAATTACTTCACTAAACTACCTAGAATTCTGTCACTTGGGAACTGAACACATATCTTTCTAATTGCCATATTTTAATCAAATATAGTCAAGTATGCATCACTTTGAACACCATTGATTAAAGCAAATGTATTCCTAGAATTACTAATAATATTCTTCAGGCACAGAACACAGCAACTATTTTTTCCCACTATCCTGAGACCAAGCATAACATAAAGGTGTCTTCCCTTAACCTCCAATTGAACACTCGGGAGTAAAATGGCAGGAGGAAAGGGAGCTCTTTGAAAAACAAAACTATCCATCACTTCACGGCAAGAGCTGGACCGGTAAAATAAGACTCCTTAGGAGCTTTGATGAGCCACCGTCTCCTCTTGGTGAAACCTCATATGCTTTCACTCTGGTCCGTAAACAGCTGTAGTTTTGGGTTTACCTAGAATCTCCCTGGAAATATCCATTTTGATTCTAAACAAGGTAGCCACTGTCCATTTTTCTTTCCTGAAGAAGTAAACTGAGACTCAACATTCCAAGGAAAAGTTACTTTGTTTCTTTCTCCTGGTTCACGGTCTCCGTGTCCGGGATAGGAGTCGGGTAGAACTTCATACAATGCTCTCTCAACGTGGACCTTCTAAATTTACACTAAAAAGAATGCTGGCATTACAGGGAAGCTATAGGAGGGTTCATCTTGTGTATAACATTGGAGTTGGTAAAAACATGATTCAAATCCGAGAATTACCTCAGGTAAAACTTTTCACATGATCAGTTGGATTCTGAATGTTCTAACATGCATGTTCTTTACAAATAAAAGTAGATTCGGCTTGCAGGAGAAAAAATTTTGTGTTACCACTATTCTTTGTTTATAAGAAAACTCTCGGCCACTTGAATCTGCCCCTTCCTCATGCTTTGGTACACACAAATGTACAGACAGCTATTCAAATGTGGGTAAAGAAATGTAAAAACGTGAAATATTTGTGTAGCTTGCACACTGCCTTCACATGCACAGTCTCACGTGAAAAGCCCTATGTTCCTACCATTCTGGGATGGCTGGTATTGTTCACTGTTTTCCCTGCTGTCTGCTGCCTCCGCATTCTATGTTTTAATGTAAAAATGCTCAATGCAAATCTCTCAAATTATAAACTTCACAACTTTATAAATATATATAAATATAAATATATGTATGTGTTAAAAAGTAAAAAAAACAACTGGGAACTTGCATCCAAGTTAACTGAGCAGGACGGAAGGTTGGCTAAGTGGCAATCACCCCTGCGAGCCGAGCTCCAAGATGGTACGAGCCACATGGGGCTGGCAACAAGAGAAGAGACACGGAGATGTGCGATTCCGTTCACATCCAAGTGTGCACTCTTGTCCCGAGCCGTGTGTGGCTCCCTGCACTCTGCTTAGACCGATTTGACATGCAGGTAGTCAGCAGCAATTTAAATAATTAAAATGCCACATAAGGGCCAAAAGGAAAGGGGTGGCCAGATCATTCAAGTGCATGTGAGAAGTCACGGGAAACCTGAATATCAGTCCCTCAACTCTCTCCCTAGACCTCCTCAAAGCTGAAAGGTGATCACCGCAGACAAAATAGTTCTCCAAACTATACAGACACCAGGATCCAAATGATCGGGGGACTGGCTGATGTTGGGAACTGAACGCATATCTTTCTTAAGCTTGTTTCTTAAGTTTGGTTTCGTTTCGTTTGGTTTGAAACGTGGCACCTAGACATACTGACTACATTTAAAATATTCAGGCAGCATTAAACACCTATGTCGAATTTTTAAAAATGTGATGAACATAAGTGTTTCACCTTTAACTTTCTTTGAAATCCTCAAAGTTGTCTGAAACCTAAATAATTCTGGATAAAATGACTTTTCTGTGAAATTCTGGTAAAACACAGCCTACAAAACCACAGCTTGTTGATCACGAACAGATCGTGTCTTCATTAACAAGTCACCTCGACAGGTGACAATGCTTCTCACTTAATCACATGCCCCGAGCTATTTTACCTGCTGTATCTGCTCATATGGCTGCACATTGTAGCCAATGGAAAAAGTAGCCACAGCATGTAGACACTGAGTAAATAAAGCTTCACCCAAATTCCCTGAACATCCCTGCGGCCCACTGGGATATGTACAGGAGAAGAACCCACAAAGCAGCCCTATTTTACCATTGCAAATAATAAATCTTAGTCTTAATGGCTCACAGATACCAAGGCAACATATATGGAAAAAATAAAATGAAGATGGACAAATTAGATTTTTTGTTTATATAAATAAAACTATAATGACTTACCTAAACGTGTTGTTTTCTCCTAAATATATTTTAGGCCTGTATCTTCCAAACTTCTGTGGCCTCAACTCACACAATAGGACATGGTTTCACCAGTCTAGCATCCATAGACTCCAAAAGTTAGAACCTGCCCTGACTGCATGCATACCATGTACTCTAAGACAATATTTTTTAAGGTTTGTTCTATTTTTAAAACTTAGACTTGGTAAAGTGACTTTGTCATTTACTGGATCGTGAGAAACAATTTTAAAAGACAGTTTTCAGTCCCCAAACTATTGAGACGTACTTAGGAAGAGTAAAGTTGTTCGATTTTTTCTTTTAAGAACTTGTTCAATTTTTTAAAAATCCAGGGTTATTCAAAAGAAGAAGAAGGGGAAGGGGAGGAAGAGGAGGAAGAGGAGGAAGAGGAGGAATAGGTGGAGGGGGAGGAGGAGGAGGAGGAGGAGGAGGAGGAGGAGGAGGAGGAGGAGGAGGAGGAGGAGGAGGAGGAAGAAGAAGAAGAAGAAGAAGAAGAAGAAGAAGAAGAAGAAGAAGAAGAAGAAGAAGAAGAAGAAGAAGAAGAAGAAGAAGAAGAAGAAGAAGAAGAAGAAGAAGCAGCTGCCAGAAAACACTCATTTGAAATACTGGCATGGATATATCCCTTTCGCCTTGAGTAGTAAGCCAAATGAGAAAATCCTTCTACCCAGACTCCATCTGTGTGTAAGTTTTATTTTAAGAATCTCTTTTCATTGTTGGTTTTTTTTGGGGGGGTGGGGGTGGGGGAAGGATCTGAGTATCATTTGGAATAAAAGTTTAAGATAGGGTATATTCTGGTAAGAGTCTTTGCCGCAGAAATGCTAAGCGGTGTTGAATAAAATGTGATCTCTTTCCCGTGTTCACTTTGTAATTATTAGCAAGGCAGTAAATAACCCGCCAAGGAGCAGCCTCATTAGTCCCCATTGAAATGCACTGGCATTAATTTGCAAAAATAAAAGAACTGAAATTAAATGGAAAAGAAAATACTTTAGGAACTCCACCATAAGGTTATGGAACTCACATTCTACCAATACCATCCTTAACAGCAAGAAAATTTTCAAGTCTGAATTAGACTTAATCGCCGTATTTTGTTCCTTTAGCCTGCAGGGCGGGAGAGGGGTGCTGGGGATCTAGAGAATAAAGCATTTGCCTCTTCCGACTTAACCTTGAATCAAAGCAACTGAGATTAATTTGAACAAAAAAAAATTTTTTTAAAGTTTCCTTTACTGTTGATTTTGAGTTTGAAATCTGGGCCTGGACCCACTTCGCTGTCTGATCCTTTCGTTTCCTGGGTGGGCTAAAGGTGAGCTGGGATACACCATGATTTCATCCTTTGGTGCCTCATGGGGCCAAGCCATACCTTAGTCCTATTTCTTCTACTATAAATATATCTGGAAAGAGAACACCGAGCCAGTGGCCAAAGCCCGCCTACAGTGGGCTAGTTTGGTTCAGCAGCCTGTGAGCACCCAAAGACTCGTACCTGGCCATGAAACTCTAACAGGTGTTTACCAGACCCACCCACCTAAGCCTTCTGCTGGCCCTTAAGGAAAAGAAATGGAAATGAGAGGAAAGCGGGGAAGGGGTGTCAAAAAAATCTCTCTTAGGAGAAACAAAAACTGAGGACACAAAACAACTGTCACTTAGGTCATGAAGAGTCTGTGTGTCCTGGATTCCCCTGTGTCCTGGACTGCCCTGGCACAGTGCGGGGGGGGGGGGAGTTGCGGGCCATAGCTAACCTGAGTGCCACTCCAGCGCATTCTCTGCCTGCTGGGCCAGGCATGTAACTCAGCTGTAGGGGATTACTGTGCCGGTGCCTCAATGTGGTATGTTGTAAACACATAGGACACCTATAAATCCCTAGCCGTCAGAAGTCATATGCCAGCTCGAACTCAACCAGAAATCAAAACTCCGGTACCAGCATTTCTGAGAGGCCAGAACTCAATCCAGAACCCCGGAATGGGGAAGAGAGGGGAAAAGATCTGTAGGCACCTCTGCCTAAAACCCTATCTTTTCCTGTATACCTTGAGCGTTGCCAGTCCAAAACTCTATCTAGTAGAAACAACATTGAACCCGACAACATGAAACAATTAAATTTAAAAAAAAAAAAAAGACTAATAAATCTCCCCTGAGTCCCAATAATCCCAAACACCTCCAGCTTTAAATAATAAAGGGGTTCCTTGCTAGTGGCACAAACCACTTGGACCTGGGGGTTTGCTAGCTTTAGCTGGCTTGCCCCATAAATAACTTCTTTAGACTGTTTTCCAATGCTTGTACACTTAGGGAACACCGGGCCTTTTGGGTCTGACTCTCCCACAAGACAGCTACGGAGGAGAACATTGTTGGGGTTGGGGTTGTTGTTATTGTTGTTTTAAAGCCGCCAATAGAGAGAAGGCGGGCTCCGCAAAGAATCCTTCCTGACTTCCCCGAAGGGTGGGAGGGAGCGATCTGCAGCCCGCGATGACCCCCCTCGTGCGCTCCCTCCCCAGGCCAGACCGGACACAGCGGCTACCCCGAAGTGGTGCGGGTACCTGTAGAAGGCGGGAGGGCCGGTGTCGCGTACAGCGTAGGCGCTGGGCTCGTTCTCCAGGTAGTAGGGCACCTGCTGGCCATGCGGGTGTAGGAACGGCGACAGCTGCGGCGGCGGGTGCAGCAGCATCAGCGGACTGGGCGACACGCTGTTGAGCTGGGGGAAAGCCCCCAGACTATTGGCACCAAAGGCGGCCGCCTCGGACCCGGGACCGTAGGTGATGCTCGACTGGCCATAGACCGGAGCCGAGGCGGCGGCGGCCGCGGCGGCGGCGGCGGCGTTGAACTCGTAGGCGGCGCCCTCGGGGTAGTTGAACACGGCGGGCTTGCTGTTGTCCACGTACACCTCGCCCAGAGCCCTCTCCATGGGCATCTTGAGCTGCGGGCGATTGAGGGGCTCCAGCTCGTTCCCTTGGATCTGGTGCAACAAGGCCATTCCCGAGGCTTTGGTGTGAAGGGTCATGGTCATGGTCAGTGGCAGCCGCCGAGGTACAGACTGGCTTCCCGCGCACGCAGAGGGCTCAGCAGCGGATGGGCCACCTGGAAAAAGAGTAGAGCCCGAGGTTAAAAGAGGCTCAGCGCAGGTCCCCTTGGCGCCAGTGCTGGCCCTGCCCCTGCCCCTGCCCCTGCCCAGGGGCAGAGCTATCCTACAGAACCCAGGTGGCCCAACTCCAGCGAGCGCACTCAACCACTCACGGGCTCTCCAACTTTGCAGACTGGTCTCCCCTGTTCTTAGACATCGCAAACCTGCTGGAAGCCTCGGACCAGGGGCTGCAGCTTCCAGGCACTTATAGGAACATCACACCGCGCGCGCACCCTAAGAACCGCTAGCTTCCCTGAACTTAACTTTCCTGGTCTTCGCTGCTAGATTTCGCTGCAGGGGGTGAAGGCGGCAGAGGGATCTCCAGCAGCCGCAACCCCCACCCCCACTCCAGGGAAGACTAGGTTTGCAACAAATGCAGACTGAGCCACAGGCTGGTTTCTTTTCTTTCTTTTTTTCCTGATGTGTTGCCTGTGTACCTGTGCCAGGCTCCAATCTGTCTCTGCTTGTCTCCCTTTCTGTTTGATTCAGTCTTGTTGGCTGGAAGTGCGTGGTGTGTGCATAGAATGACCCTGGAGGGACAGTAGCTGTATCTGTAACTGAGATATGGCAAATAGGATGGGGTGTATGATTGCATATGCAGCCAGCCACAGACAGCTATATTTAGCATCAGCGGACGCAGATAGGAGGCATCTAGGGCCAAACGAGCGGACAAGGACCGTGTATAGGAAGAGCTGCACTTGGAGTCAAGGAAGCCTTCAGTTTCCTCGCCTGGAAAAAAAAAAAAAAAAAAAAAAACACTCCCAAGGGGTCCTTCCAGCACAGCCATGGCAGATTTGCCCAGCCTGGTTTTTCTGTTTTTGTTGGACCCCGGTGCCAAATTTGCTTCCTTTAGAAATCCTCATGTGAATATGATTCAGAAAAACCTTCGGTTAGGCACACTTGGGTGTCCCTGCCTTCCACAGGTTATGCAACCAAAACTTGAAGAAACCGAGCATGAAATAAGACGTTTTCCCTTAAAATATCACCTGGGGTCATTAACTAAAGCTCTGGCAATCACGCAGCCTTGTCTGTCTAACCAGAAACTTTTGAAAGGCTCTCCTACCTTTCAGCTCTTGAATTCTACAAATGGAGCCTCTGGGTTCACTTAGCATAGGGTACACAGAATCTAATATTCAAATGGCAAAGAGGTTAAAGGAAGTTTTTAATTCAGTATTGAATTAAATCCTGACTGCGCACACACATGCACCTGTCACTGCAGAAAGAAAAAAAAAGATGCTATCTTGGATAGTTTGTACCTTCTTACCAAACTGTGTATACCCCAACCCTATGTCCCCTATATAACCATTAACATGTGGCTTTAGTTGCTAGTCCATATATCCAGAACAGTTCCTGACACATGCAAATGCCAAGGTTGCTGTTACTAGTGGTAACACTTTAAAAATATTTGCTAAGCACACTGTTTATCTAATTCTTAGAAAAACGGGTAATTGTGGATAAGCCACAGCTAAGCTGACTTAAATCTAAAGACAAAGTTGAGTTTAGCACCTATAAGTATCAGTGACAGCAAAGGAAGGGTTAAAAATACATGAGGTGAATCGTAGCTATTTCTCTCTATGGCCAGGAACCATTACTTTTTAGAGCAATCTTTTCGTAGATGATTTAGTTTCCATAAATCACACTTTCAATTTTCAAATGCCTTTTTTAAAACACATGCAAAAGCAAGCACTTCAGATGAGGCTCTTTAAAAATCTGAGCCTGCCAAATTATATATAAATGGCACAGAGAATCCTACAAGTCCAGAAAGCAGAAAAAAAAAAAAAAAAAGAGCCGCACAGATTTCCCCCCCCCACCCCCCAAAAGAAAACCAGCACAGCCTCCTTCTCCAGCTAGGATACAGACACTAGGCAGAAAGGTAAGTTGCTTTCTCAAACCGCTCAAGCTACACAGAAAGAGGGAAATCAAAAAACCGATCCTACCCTGCTGGTTCAAAAGCGTCTTTCCAGAAATGTTCCATGGGTTTGTAGAAGTCAAGGGCTGAGACAGTAAGACGGAAGGAAGGAATGTGCTCGAATGATCAAGTGGCGCGGTGTGTGATCAAGGCAGAGCGTGTGTGGATGTGTTTGTATGTGGAGTGGCAGGGACTCTCGGGAAGCAGCCAGTAGGCAGGGCACTTGGCAGCCCCTCCCGGCAGACGCAGCAGCTGGGCTTCTGCAGGACGCTGGATGAATGGCAGCCGGAGTCCGGGAGACTGGCTGGCTGCTGAGGGACGGCAGTAGCACCGCTAGAATCAGCATTCCTAGAAGAAACTCCAGCCCCTTGGCTCCCTACCTGTGGAGCCAGAAATGTCCCGTGCTTTCTGCTAAAGAGAGGGACACCGAGATGTCTGTAAACCACAGATAAAGTAGAATGGCAGTCAAAGTGTGCTGAGATCAAGTTTACAAACTATGCTGAGGGGAGTTTCTTCCTAAACAATGTAATAAAACAAGGAAAGCCTTCTGGGATACATTTGGGTAAAGTATCTAGCCCCACTTTCCTTCCGAATAAGATGCTCAGTGACCATGCTAACAGTGGCATAAGGAAGTCAGACTTGGCAATGAATAATTTTGGCGCTCCAGGAATATGTTTCCAACTGAAATACAAGACCCCCTCACTGCATTAGTTAAGCCCACCAGCCTCTCTACCAATAGCCCACTGACTACTGCCTGTAAACACATCCAAAAAGAGGCACTATTGTAATCTTAAAGTTAGGAGCATAAAATAACTTTGCTTTAAAGTAATCACAGCTGTAGTAGTGTTGGTTGTAGACAGAGGTCTTGTACATGTTTCTTAGTGCTTCTCTCTACCACAATACAACACAGAGTAATGAGATACCCTGACTATGCCCTCACCCTGGGTTCCAGGACACAGGAGGCCTAAATGACTAATCGCAACCCCAGGAGTGACCAGTCTCCAGGCCCAGAACCCTAGGCAGTTACCAAGAGATTTATGAGTGGCCCTTGAGCCTAAGAAAGAAACAGAAAGAAAATACTAATGGTATCAATGCTACCACCATACATTTTTTATGCTTGGAAAGACTGAAGGCCATGATATCAGAACATAGACAAGTTCCCTCAACAATAGACAATGACCAGAAATATCTAATATACATAAATATTGAGAGTTGTGGTATGAGTAATAAGGCATTTGCCTAGCATATTGGGGAGTCGTGGGTTTGAGATCAAGCACTGCACAGCTGAACAAACAAATAAATAAATATTGGAAAAAAAAGAGATAGATTGTTAACCCTTTGTTGGTGATAGTGTTGAGTCCTGATAACAGTGGCACCTCCTATAAGTCAATAATGATGTCACACTCATCAAGGGAGCCCAACTAAACTATGCAACAAAAGAAGGAAAGAAAATACAAGACAAGCGCATCAAGGAAAGTTGGTGTAAAAAATAAAAGAGGAAAGAAAAGGCATCTGCAGATCTGCATGGGCAGGGTATAAGAAGGCAGATTATTATCTCGGGGACTTTGGCTCTGGAGAAGATTACAATCCCAGTTAGCCTGAACTATCGCAAGTAAGACATTTCCAGGAATAACTTTCAGACCCCTCTTGGTAAACTTTGCTTCACCAGGACAGGGGCTGAGGAGGGATGCATGCATGGTACAATGCCATGTTGGTTCCCGACCCCCAACCCCACTGCTCTAGCCACTCATTTTCTCTTGGAGTCTCATCCCTGTCTTCTCTCTTCACTATTGTGTTGAGGACACTGTCCTGCTGTTGGCTATGTGGCTTGCCCAGGCGAAGGGGAGACCATGGACTTCTTTGACTTCCTGTCCAGTGTAGCCTCCGGTTCCAGCGCCCATCTTCATTCTCTCTCAGACCCCAACACAGACACAGCACTGCTGTCTCTCCAGTCACCAACATTAAAGCATCACCATTTTCTCTAAGGTCTGACACTCCTTTGCCTTCTATGGCTATCCAAGAAGCAATTCCCAAATCTGTAGTTTGCACTCTCCCTTCCCGTGTATCCGCCGTCTCTTTTCAGTTGCCTCTCACCTCACCTGACCTAAGTACAGGCTCAGTTTATCCTGAACCCCAGCTTCTCTGAGAGTAGAGGCCCTTCCTCCCTCCCCAACCAGTCTTTTCTAGTTTGTCACCACCAACAGGGAGGGGATGCCTCAGTCGGATGAATGAAAAAACCCCAAAGCTTTTCTTTTCTTTTCCTTATTTTTCCTTCTTCTGCTTAGAAGATTCCCTTTTCTGACTTGGCAGAAAACATCTGCTTTCTTGAGACTAGGACCAAGCACCAGCATATCCTCACGGTCATCGTCCACTCCCTCTGTCTTCTGAGTCCCAGTTGTAGTTCTCAGTCATTCATCCTCTTCCTCCCTGAACTCAGAAGTTATTTTTGTTGCCTCATGCCACAGAGGAGCAACTCAAGGACCTGACGCTGAGCGTCTGAAGATGTAGCATCTTGTCTGCTCACTCTTAGGTCACCAAATATGGACTCACTTCCTATCTAGATACTTCCAAGGACAAAACAACACCCCATCTGTCTGAACGACTCTCTCTGAAAACTAACTTTCCACATGACCATGACCGTCCAGCACTTTCAAAACTGTGTTTTGCTAGGATGTTATCTTCCTATCTTCACTGCAACAGAGGACATAAAATCAAACGTCAAATCCATCTCATCCCAAGGCAGAAGCCAACAGTAGTTAGCAGCATGATCCACCAGAAAGCTTTCCCTTTCAGTTCTTATCCAGACAGTGCTAGGACCAGGCAGAGCTTCCTCTCCAGCCTCATTGAAGGCCTTTCACATTTACAAAAATATTATCTCTCTACAGAAACATGGAAGAGAAAATGGGGATGTCAATGCACGATAGCTTATGCTACTAACATGCTCCCTGAGCTGAGATGGAAAAGTTTTAGCTCTGTATAGTTTGGACATTATCATGATTATAAATGGCGTGTGTGTGTGTGTGTGTGTGTGTGTGTGTGTGTGTGTGTGTTTATGTTTAGGTGTATGTGTGTATATGCATGTATGTATGTTTGTGTGTGCATATATATGAGAGTATGTGTGTATGTGTGTGTGCATGTGTATATGTGAATATATGTGTGTATGTATGTATGTATGTGTGTATATGTTTGCCCTTAGGTGTGTGTGTTTAGGTGTATGTGTGTATATGCATGTTTGTGTGTGTGTATGTGAGTATACATGTGTATGTGTGTGTGCATGTGTATATGTGTGTATGTGTATATATGTATGTGTGTATATTTGTGTATGTGTGTCCATATATATGTGTATGTGTGTATTTGTGTGCATGTATGTCCCTATATATGTGCATGTGTGTGTATGCATATATGTATGGGTGTGTGCATGTGTGAATGTATATATGTGTGTATGTGTTCTCTCTCTTTCCATTTTGTCCTTTCTTTTCTTCTTTTTTCCTTCCTACTTTTTAAGACAAAGTATCAACCTGAAGCCGAAGCTATGCTGGAACTCACTATGTAGCCCAGACCGTGTTGAGACTCACTACGTAGCCCAGGATGGTTCTAAACTCAAGAAGAGCTGCCAGAGTGCTGACATCTCAAGAATCAGTGAGTAGGTTCACTAAGAACCTGTCCTTGAGTCCTGATTCAATACTATTTTCCTCTACAGCAGAAGCATAATGAGTTTCTTCTCTAAAGGGCTCTTCATTTTAAAGATAGTTTGAGCAGGTTTTTTTTTACTTGTCTTCCTAGACACTGACCTTAGACTATTACTTTCTGAAGCAAAACTAATGTACAATGGAATGTACATATATTAAGTATACAACCTGGCAAACATGGATCTATTTCACTATTAACAACCATGTCAAACAAAGTATAGAGCATTTGACTATTTCAATCAACCCAGAAAGTCCCGTATACCCTTTCTAATCAATCCTCCACCTTTACCGGCTGATGTGTTAGCATAGAGTTTTTTCACCTAAATGCTGGAATACATACAACCCATCAGGAAGCCTGTTCAGGCACTGGGCTCCCGGCATTCACTTCCCTTGGCATCAGGATGCAGAGATGTCATTGCTTCATTCAAAGTCTTCTGCATGGGAAGGGGAAGCCTGGAAGTCCCTTCATTTTACTAACATTCTTTCATTTGTAGACTTTTTAAAAACAATACTTTTAACTTTAATTTGCTGATGGCAACCTGAGCTAAGACAGTACTTGGCCAAGAGTTGCTCTTGATAAATATAGTAATCAATATTAGCAAATACAGTAATCAAAATATAATCATCAATGCAAGTTTAACATGTTGAAATGTGAAGCTTGGAAGATTGCAAGGATACACAGTAACCATTTCACCTCATTGCCAATACAAAGAAAGAATATTTGCAAACCAATAACTCGTCCAAAGCCCTGTCACCAACCCTGTGACCTCACATCTACTCTCTGTCTCCCTGATGATGACCTGAAGATAATTCCAATTCTTGGTTGCCAGGTGTAATGGCTACTCTTTATTACAGATCAATGAGTGATTCAGAGGTAATGCTCAGCTTAATAGAATTTAGTCCCTTTTATCTTTTCTTTTCTTGGAAATTTTATTTTTTTCCAAATACCTTGCAAGCTTTTTATACTATTTACTTGCCTTGCATGTGGTAGAAGATAATTCAGAGAGGGCTTTCGTGGCAAGTGCCATGAGTAACACATGAGTTGCAATTATCCCAATTATTGTCACACAGTGTCCCTTTCCTGCCTTTATCTATTGTTTACTTGAAGAATCACATTGTCAGCTTAAGGGTGTTATTCCTTTGTGTAGAGCAATAACCAATGGCTAAATACGTTTAAATTCAGGAAGGTTCATCTGATGTTAGGAGAGTTTACACATACATGGATGGACAGATAGACATACGCACACACACACACATATACACACACACATACATACAGACATACACACACATATGCACACATACATACACAGGCACACATACACACATGTACACATACATACACACACATACACATATACATACACACACACACACACACACACACACATATCGCATAATCTATGAAGAATTGTGCCAATTTCAAAGCCAACCCCACCAAATGGTTAAAAGGAAAGCCAAAGTGTAGGAGAGGGTTGGAGTTTTGAGTCTTTGCCTAAGCCTTTCCTTGCATTTAGTCATAGCCACGGCTGACTCCCACTCTCCCACAGTCAGGACCCTCAGGCTAGCTAGCAGGCTAGCTTCCTGCCCCCTGAGTGGCAATCATGCAGCTCTGAGGAAGTAGAGTCTCAGTAAGCATGCCAATGAAAGTGACTCATTCATTCACTTCACTGAAACAATATTGATTACTATATTTACCAAGAGCAGCTCTGAAGGGTCAGGCACTGTCTTAGTCAGCTCAGGTTGCCATCACCAAATGTCATAGGCAGGGAGCTCAAAACAGCATGCATTTCCTTTCTCCGGGTTAGGAAAACTGCCATCTGAGAGCAGGATCCTCTGCCTAACCTGCAGGGAGCTGGCATCTCAGGGCCTTCATGGGTGAGGGCAGGAGAGGGAAGTGAAGAGTTGGCACTCCCTCTTGATAAGGCTTAATAAGACATAGAACGTCACTCTCTCAACCTTAACCACCTTAAGGTTCTTATATGGAGATACTCCCAAGTGGAGGAAATGAATTCAAACTGTGAGTTTAGGTGGAGACACAATTCAATCAGTGTGAATACCCTGAAACAAACCAAACAAGTTTCTCCAAACTACCAAATGCTTAGATTGGGTGGTGGTGGCGGTGGTGGTGGTGGTGGTGGTGGTGGTGGTGGTGGTGGTGGTGGTGGTGGTGGTGGTTGTTGTTTTATTGTTGTTTTGGTTTGCTTTGGTTTTTTGGTTGTTTTGTTTTGTTTCGGTTTTTCGTCTATCATTTCTTCCACTAGTTTCTTTTTCTGCTTTTTTTTATATTGTGTGTTAGCATATGTTATTTGATATGTATGCGCTACTGTGAGTGAGGTTCATGGAAGCAGAGGCCAGAGGTAGACTTCCTCCATCACTCTCTACCTTATCTTTTGAGATGTGGGTCTTACTGAACCTAGAACTTTCAATTGGAACAGGTTGGCTGTTCACAAAGCCAGTGGGATACCTGTATCTCTGCTTCCCAAAACATAACACTGATCTCACTTTCACATGAGTATTAGAGATCCAACCCCAAGCTTGTGTGCAAAGCCCTTTTCCAACCAAGCCATCTCCCTGGGCCTTTCTTACCTTTGCCTATCTTACTATCCCTTTGTGCTGAGGCCTTCCTGAGGCCATTTCTTGTGCTGAGAGGTTGGTATTGCTGGAATTTGGTGCCTGAACCCTCCTCTCCCCTCATCTCCTTCCCTTAAATCACCATGGCAACTCCCAAGAGTTATATTTCATCTGTAACTTGAAGATATCAGAAAAGAAAGTCACCCAAGATCTCCATCTTGGAGAAAGATCTCTTCCCAGATAGAACATTTCTTACCCACATGTTCACTCACTCTATGAATATTTTTGAGCACCTGCTGTATATTCACCATTTAATACTCAACCTCTTCATAATTAATTTATTTCTTCCCCAGACCTGTTCTTCCTCTCCATTCCCTATCTGGAACTGGCTTCCACAAGAATGGCCTTGGTGATCTCTCAAAGTTCTGCACCTCTTAAGAGAGTTGCAGTGGCTGATAAATTCCAACATTAGTTCTGGAGATGGTACTCAAACCATAGTACTTGTCACCACTTCTGCCCCAGTCCTTGTCACCCTATTGGATTTCCTGTTCACTATTTTCTACCCCACCACAGCCCATGAATGCAGAACAGACTCATGTGTGTTTTTCAAAGTCTGCGTGCATAGTTGCCCAGTGTATAGTTAGTTAACCCACAAAAAATCTCATTTGAATAATAATAGACTCAAACTTTTTGCCTTGCTAACTGGAATCATTAATGGCCTAACTCATGATCGTGTCAGTTAAAACTTAGGCCCAGGATTTGGAGGACAGGTTTCCAAAGAAGCAGATTCACATTTTCTAGAACAACTCATGCTTACAAGTGATGTCACCTCTGCTCATCACATCCAGACTTCTGGACATGCTTGTGAAGGACTGAGGCTCAAAAAGGCATGGGCAAAGCACTGGGCATAATTAATGTCATCTGAAGCACCAAGCTCAGGGTGTGTCTTTCTTTCCAGCCCATTCTCAGGTCTGTGGATACCATGCTCTCCTTTTGGTAGGTCCCATGCTAAACACAATGGAACCAAGGCATCAACTTGGTGGCTTTGTGTTCTACTCTTAGAGCCTTAAGAATGCCCATCTTTTTGGAAAACACAGAAAGATGCTCTTCCCACATTCCCAAAGCACCAGTGAAAAAATGAAGATCAGGTTTGAGAGCAGCAAGCTTTCCACAAACACCGGAGCAACTTGTGTTCAGGGACATGACTTCCCTTAGTAGAGCATGAAGACATGAGTAATCCGACTTCCATCCATTGCCCCTCAAATGATAGCTCACCAAGGTCTCTCTTTTTATTTTAATCTCCATATAATTTGAACTCTCTTGCTACTGAACACATTTAAATCCTTCCTGTAGTTGCTAAATTGTACAGACTTGCAAATGTAACACCTTTAATCAAATTAAAAACAAAAACAAAAGCAAAACTAATTGCTTGATTTGATGTGATATTTTTCCGGGAGAATCGAATTTGAAAGACACTCTGGCTCCTGTTTAAGTTGTTATCACAGTGATGAAGGTGACCACTTTAGAATTACAGAGTGCTGGCCTTCCTGAAAGTAATTAGCCCATTAAAGGAATAGAACAGATGTTTGGGAAGTACATAAACACATTACGGTTCAGGAGAACGTCATGACAGACTCCCGGTAAACATCGGCATATCGATACTACTTTATTGACACTTGCCAGTAGCTTTTCTGGCCATAAATCCAGATGGAAAAACAGTACCTCCAGAAACTTTTATCCAAATGCCAGTAAATAGCTGTGCTATGCCAACAGTACAATCCCCCATCAACCCCCATTCTTTCTATAGCCTGTCCTTCTAGGTTTCCTGTTCATCCCACGGGCCATCTTCTTTTATCGTGTGTTCAAGGCTGTCTGTTCCCTGAGGTCTCTCAAGGGAAGCCATGTTCATCCTACTCATCATGGGACATCCCATCAGGATCAGATTCTGGCCAGACCATATAGCCAAAGAAAGTGTCTGATAGACTGGGGTACTCTCTGTGATATTGGAGTGTTCAATGCCCATCCTTGATCCCTCTACCTTTCCACAGGTCCAGCCAACAACACCCCTTCTTAAATACAGCCTTCTCAGCCCTTACTTCCAGTTTAGAAGCAATGTTTAAGCTGGATGACTTTTTAGACTCTGAACCTCACCTCATCATCACTTTAGCTTGCTCAGGCCCTCTGTTCAGCCAGCAATATGGGAGCACTTTTCCAACTGAACCAATTTCCCGACTACCTTCCATGCAGGAATTTGACTCTTATAGATAGAACTCTTATTAAATGAAGACCACTCTAACTTATTAGAACTGCAAGAGTATAGAATAGAAAGCAGAGGTCTTGGAGGAAGCATTTCTGTGAAAAGCATAGTCCTCACTTTTCTCTCTCAAGGCACAAACTATCACAAAAAGAATAAACTGTGTTAACCCCTCCCTCCCGGTAACGTATCCAGAAAGATTGTAGGCACCAGAATCTGGGGAGGAATGCCATGAGGTGCTGTATTCTGGACACAGCATGACCATTTGCACGCATGAGCTCACTGAAGCTCTGGTTGCCTTCATAGGACAAGCCAACAAGGCCAGTTCATGTTCCAGCAGGCACCACCAACTGGACTCAATGGGTATCACCTCTGTAATAGTCCCAGAGGAAAGCAACTTAGCTGATACACAAGACAAGCACTTCGCAATAATAATTATAAATATGATTAAGGAGCTTAAAGGGAACAAGAATAAGTGCCTGGATAAAGACTTTATTCCCTCAAAAAACACACAAATAGTTGAATTGGAATAATAAAAACATTTCAAAATTTGAAAAAGGAATTTAATAAAAAGATTTAAAAAAACCCTGAAGAAATGCCAAAGAAAAATACCTAGAAATAAAAAAAAATTAGAATAAAGAACAAAAGGCTCAGAGGAGATTCTCATTGACAGAGTAAGTCAAGGGAAAGAGAGAATAGCATGTCTCAAAGACAAAGTAGAAGAGATAGAACACACACACACAAACACACACCAGCAAGTTTTAGGGAGGTGATGTGTTGGAGCATGTTCAGAGGAAGAAGAAATTGAGGTGGATATGAACAAGATATGTTGTATTTTGATACATAAAGAATAAATAAAAGGTATTCAAAAAAGAGGAGGCAGAAACCGTGTTAAACCATTCTACAGTTGTCCACCACAACTGTTCTTTGTGTTTCAATAAGGATGTGTTCTGTCTATCTTCATAGGGGTAGTTGAACACCACCTGTGGCCATGCTAGAAGACAAGTCACCATCAGCTTAGAGAGGTTGATGATTCAACCAATGGTAAGTGAAAACATTCCTAACACTGCAAATGTACTCTTTGGCTTCAGGCTATAGATACAGAAACGTTCATAACAATAAAGTCCTTTAAGCACTTGTATAAAATGCCCCAGAGTTTAAGATGAATGGTCCCACCTGCACTGGGTGCTCTTTCACAGGTGATCTTTGACTCCTGATACAATAATTCAACTTTTTCAGACTGGATACAGGAGTGAGTTAATTAAATACAGTTCTTGCTCAGTGAACCTGGGCATGCTGTTTCTTGCATATAAATGTGAATTCATTCCAGCGAGGGTTTCCCAATCAGCCACAATTCTCCTTCACTCAGCCCAAGACCTGCTTCTTTGTCCATCACCACTGTGGCCCATTGGTGTAATCAGACCCTTTCTGGGTAGTCAACAATACTTTAAGTGTTGCTGTAGAAATATTTTAAAAATGCTGTCTTTTACCCTGCACTAGGTCTGGCACCACAGTGCCCCAAGATATCTGGTAGAATCTTCATCTCAGTCAGTAAAGCCTCTCACCCACTTTGCTCTATCCTATATCACACTGCCGATGGCTAATCTCTGGGCCTGGCAACAATCTCTCTACCCATCTAGTTCCCAAGGCAGGTTGCCACCATGCCAGAAATATGTATCCCAATTCAGTGGCAGCCTGGTGTCTCCAGCCACCACACACTCTATTGAACTTAAATCTCCACATGAAAGAACACACAACACAATAACCTCTGATCCAATTGATAAGATATAATTGCCCACCTAAACATACAAAGCCCTGTACACATCCATCCCTTAAGAATATTCATAACAACTTGTAAATGTGCAGAAAGGAATCTTAACATCAACTTCAATGTTCTCTCAGCTGCCTTCTCTCATTCCAGTCTCCTCCTCTCTCTAAAACTTTTCTCCTACCCATCCTTCCTTCTTGTCCAATGACAGGCCTCGTTCTATCTTGTACCTGCCTTCACCTGTATGACATCATCCTATACTTAAGGATTCTTTTTTTTTTCTTTTCAATTTGTGGAAGGTGAGCTTATTTCAAAAACTTCTCAAGTCTTCTACCTAGAGGCCTTACAGACCTCACTGGCAGGTTTTTCTTTCATTCCAATATAGAGGAGGAGAAGAAGGAGGTTGGCCAAGGTAAGTAGATTGGAGTAGTCTCTTTGTGGGTGGAGTTCTGGTGAGCACTATTTCTTTCTCTGAAAACTACTGCAGTGTGAGTAATGCCATCCCATTTGGAGGTTTTTTTTTTTTTTTTTTTTTTTTTACATTCTGGTGGTTTGAAGATAAATGACCCCAGTGGGCCAATAGGGAGTGTCACTATTAGGAGGTGTGGCCTTGTTAGAGTGTGTCACTATGGAGGTGAGCTTTGAGGTCTCCTATGCTCAAGCTATGCCTATTGGCTCACTGTGTCATCTTGCTGCTTGCCAATCTAGATATAGAACTCTCAACAACTTCTCCAGCACCAAGTCTGCCTGCATGCTGATAATGACTAAACCTCTGAAACTGTAACCCAACCCCAATTAAATGTTTGCCTTATAAGAGTTGCTTTGGTCATGGTACCTTTTCATGGCAATAGAAACCCAAACAAAGACAAGCACAAGCCTGTTCTAGAGTTGATTTTCTAGAATAGCTAGAATCCATTCCTATTGCTGTTAAAAAGGCCAAGACATTGTGATTAGGTAGGTCATAAGCTCTAGAAGAGAACCTAATACTATTTTTCTGAGACACAATGTTAAAATGAGTCCGAATGGCTTATTGTGATACCCAAAGATGGTACACATCTCTCAACCTCCATCAGAGAAGGTTCTTCTTGCAGTAGATGACAATTAACATGGAAACTTAAGGGTTCTTTGGAGAGTCAGTTGCATTGGATGGTGTTTTGCTAGGGCAACCACATGAAAGAATGTTTTCCTGAAGTGGATACGGGTGAAAAAGAAAGGGCAGACTCATGAAGGAACGTTTCACTGAAGCAGACACAGGAGAGAGGATGTTCTGCTACAGCAAGCATATGAAAGGACATGTGATGAAGGAGTCTTTGCTAACAACACACATGTATTGGTTCGTGTTGCATTGCATAGTTGAGCTCTATTTGTCAGGACTCTATGGCATATGCTGAGGTGAGACCCATCCTGACACAAGGCACACAGAGGACATGTGATGTTAGGAGGGCAGAGCTTGGCTTGCTCGTACAATTAGCTGTGCAACACTGGTGGGTCTCAAGTCTTCGCTGATCTTCCCTTCCCTGAAAGGCATGGCCGAGAACTTCTCCTGGTGTCCTCCGAGTCCCTCTTGTCTGGCTGTCTCTGCTGGTTAGTGCCACCATTGCTGATTCATGTTTGCTATTCTAACTCTACCAAACTGCACTGCTAATGTATCTGTGAAGTGTTTGTGAGTGGATCGAACTGCCACTGCTAACCTGTGAATTGAACCGCTGATTTCCAAACACAGAGGAAGCTGCTCCAAAGAACCTCTCTAAACAGATCCACCCCACCACCCAACCTGGATCCTTTATTTCCCACTACCTACGGTGGGTGGTGGGATAAAATGGAGGTAAAAGTGTTCAAAAACCATCATTAAAAATAGGATTTGGGGGCTGGGGATTTAGCTCAGTGGTAGAGCGCTTACCTAGTAAGCACAAGGCCCTGGGTTCGGTCCCCAGCTCCGAAAAAAAGAACCAAAAAAAAAAAATAGGATTTGGAAAAACTAAAGTTGCGTAACACAGAAACCTTCAACTGGTTGATGTTCAGAGAATAAGATTGCAGAGTCCTCAACTCTAAATGGGACTTAAATATAACAGTGATTCCTATCACAGCAAGGCCAGGGATCTTAGCAGAACAGCAGGGGAAGATTATAAGAGTCAAGGGAATAGATACTATCAAAGGAAACCGTGTTTTGCAGTCACAATAAGGCAGTTGCACAAACAAATTCATAGGGATAGTGACAGCAGGCACAAGTCCTGGACAAGCTCTAGCCAAACTCTTAGAGTATAGTTTATGAAGGAGGTGGGTACAAAATCCCACTGCTATTGGTAGTTGACAGCTGCAGGGAGAAGAAGAGCTACCTTTGTTTAACTTTGTGACCTATGGCAGATCAACCTCCCTCCTAGAGCAGTGATGGAAAAGGGGAGGAAGGAAACTCAAAATTGGGCGGGTAAGGAGTTGAGGGTGGAGGGAGTAGACATAGGGGTGCGTGAAGGATAACACGATCAAAATACACTGTATGAAATCCTCTAGGAATTAATTAAGATTATTTTTTTTAAGCTTTAGATGCAATAAGAATCTATTGCTCAGGACTTGCTTATGACACTTCCAGAAGGATTGTTTGCTTATGATCTTCTGATACAGGGTAAACCAGGACTATTTCTCTGAGGAATAAAAGCTCACCGTGCACAATGGCACCTGCAACCAAGTACACGAACCTGAAAAGCAGAAACTCACTCACTGCTCGTGTGTGGCTATGGCAATGAGTTGTTGTAGTGTCACTTCTTACCATTAAACAGTGTCTACAGAGCCACTGGAAACCACCTTCCATTGTCCCCGCAGGGGTATTTTACAACCCCAGTAAATGTCCATCACAAAATTCTAAACCTCCACAACTAAGATTGTGGGCAAAATCATCACTGTCATGTTGAGAAAAGAATTGTGGCTGACACAAAGAAAGGAAATGTTTTGAAGCCACCTGTCAGCTTTAACGGAAGATGCTTTTCTATACGGCTAAGGAACACAAATGACAAAAGTGTCTAATATCACTGAGAGTTCCTTTATGCACAGAAGTGTCAGTGAGGAAAAACCACACAACATCCAATGTCTCTCAAGCATTTCTTAGTCTTTCCACTCATGCAATCAATGAACAACTAGAACGGAAAGCTCCAGAATAAGAAAAAAAATGATCATGATCTTTGTTTAGTAGAAAGAAAAGATCATGTATTTGTGGCTGATTTCCATCTTTTCAAAAGAGCCCAAATAGTTTTTTCACATTGACAAAACCCACCTGTTGTACATTTATGATTTTTTTTGTCCATATCAAGACATGAAGGAGGGTTTCCACAACGACTGTTCTTCACAGTTGCATACTCTCTATCCAAATTTCTAGGACTTAGAGATGAGGAAATTATCAACAATATCATCATACTCCCCTCAAATTTTAAAAATTATATTGCAAATATATGTTCTAAAAACCAACCAAGTAAATTTAATTTTTATACAGGGAAGTAGCTTGGCAACCTGCTGTGCACAGGGCACTTCCCTTTGAATTACACAGACTTCATATTGTGTTCCTCCCTCACTAGATGTTGAAGTCTCTTGCAGCCAGTGCCATAAATGGGCACATATTCATTAGTCAGCAAATATGGTGGCAGCAAATGAATGAGTGAATACAGTCATCAAATTTGCTCTTTAGCTTCATGTAGAAGGTTTTAAAATTCTGAGCCTGTTCCTCAGGGTCACAAAGCATTTATCGAGTGTCTGTTGCTATCTGAAATGTAGAATGATAAGGACTTGCTAGGACCTACAGGGCAAGATGAGAAGTAATAAGCAAAAGAGAGCAGAATCATGTGTCTCCCAGCCTTGCTCTGTACTCGTGAGTCAGTGGGCTTTCCGGTGGTCTCCCTGAGTCTCCTAGACTTTTGAGTCTAAGATCAGTGGACAGCACTGATCTTGCATCCTAATGACTTAAAGAATTTCCAAATTTTTAAACCCAGAATTGCTCCTGTCTAAAGGAAATACAGGGACAAAGTTTGGAGCAGAGACTGAAGGAAAGGCCATCCAGAGACTGCCTCACCTGGAGATCCATCCCATATATATACACCAAACCCAGACACTATGGCTGATGCCAAGAAGTGCTTGCTGACAGGAGCCTGATATGAATGTCTCCTGAGAGGTTCAGCCAGGGCCTGACAAACACAGATCCAGATGCTCTCAGGCATTTGTTAGACTGAGCAAGGGGACCCCAGTGGAAGAGTTAGGGAAAAGACTGAAGGAGCTGAAGAGGTTTGCAACCCCATAGGAAGAACAACAATACCAACCAACCAGATCCCTTTCTGAGGGACTAAACCGCCAACCAAAGAGTACACATGAAGGGACCCATGGCTCCAGCTGCATAAGTAGCAGAGGATGGCCTTATCTGGCATCAATGGGAGGAGAGTCCCTTGGCCCACTAAGGCTCGATGCCCAGTGGAGGGGAATGCCAGGGCGGTGAGGTAGGAGTGGGTGGATGGGTGGGGGAGCATCCTCATAGAAGCAGAGGGAGAGAGAGGGGATAGAGGGTTTGTGGAGGGGAAACTGGGAAAGGGAATGACATTTGAAATGTAAATAAATAGAATATCCAATAAAAAAGAATTTTATAACAACGTGGCCCAATAATCAGTCTCACCACACAGATGATAAAAATAGAACAAATTTAAGGTCCTCCTAAAATCTTACATCCAAGATGACTTTCAGGTTCTTCCAATCTCTGTACCTGACCAGGTCAATTCTGCTCAGCCAACAACTCTTCAAGATCCTACATAGTATTTATTGCTTAGATTTAATGCTCCTGGGAAAATATGATATCCAGATTTTCATCATTTCCCAGGTCCTGAAAGTTCAGTTTTAGAACAATCTATCAGATGCAATCACAAAACTCCTTGTAGGTGGGGACTTAACCCGGAAATACATTCAGATCTGTGCAGAGCAGAGCGTTGTGTATTACAAAGACTAGCTTTCATCTTATTCTTTCAATTAACTGAGTTAAGTAATTTGATTGTCAATAGATTATAAAAGCTGAACCACGTGTACTAGAACAAATGCATATTTATATGCAAAGTGTAATAATGGGGCCATTTATTCCTACTGCTGTGCTTAAATCCCTCAACATTCGATGGCATATTAAAAGTGAATTCTAAGGACACTGTTGGATTCTAAAAAAAAAAAAAAAAAAAAAAAAAACAAACCAGTAGTGTGGGGTGGGTGTTGTTACTTTCTCTTGTACTTGTACTTTGAGGCCATTATGAAAGAGAATCAGGAATTGGGGAATGAGAGGAATTTTAAAGACCTTACTTCTAACACATCTCTTCCACTTTAGATGAGAAAAGTAGACCAAACCTCTCACCAAAGCCCAGAAAAAAAGGGCTTAATTCAACCCCCAGATGAAGAATTCACAAACAGGCATCAGGTATCTGACTCACTAAATTCCGGCCCCAATTCGGAGGGCAAATGAAAAGGGCTCATACCAGGATTGGACGCTTCTCAAAGTTTATGGAGGCCAAAGACAGTGCTGCTCCAGATCATGAGCAAAGGGGAATAAGCACGCATTTAAGAGGAGAATACAGAGGTAAAATGATGAGTCAGAAGCTGTCCCTGTGTGAGAGAGTGGATAGAAAGAATCACCCTAAAAAAAAAGTCTACTCTGCTAGAAGAGTGGACGAGAAGCAGAAACCACAATGTGATGTTAAGGCACCTTCAGAAGCATAGAGAAGTGGAAGTGCTATCCCACTAAAAAGAGCCAATGCGAAACGAACAGTGGTAGCTAGGGAGCTCCTTGGCAGGGGGGGGGGGCAGATGCCTCAACCGTACAGGCTCATAGTTAGCAACTGCTCTGAGTCTCAGACGACTCTCTGGACTTAGGAATTTTGAACAGTCTTGGAACCATTAAGACTACAGGGAATCTTGAACTTGGACTGAACACAGTTTTCACCAGAGGATGGCCATGAGCCTATGGCAGCCAGGGGTTGTTATGGTTTAGATTAAAATGTCACCCACGGGCTCACATGCATGAACATCTGGTCCCCAGCTGGCAGTGCTGTCTGAGAAAGTTGAGGAATATCTGGGACTTGGGGACAGTCATAGGGCTGTAGGAGTGAGACCAGAGGATAATGACCCCAGTTCAGCCCTAGCCATGGAGCAGCCACACACTCCTTTCACCAAGCCATGCCTTCCCCACCATGACAGGCTGTATCCCCTGAGCTATGAGTCAGAGTAAATAATCACCCCCTTTTTAAAAAGCCATATACAGCAAACCAGTAGCTAACATTAAACTAAATGGAGAGAAACTTGAAGCAATCCCACTAAAATCAGGGACTAGACAAGGCTGCCCACTCTCTCCCTACTTATTCAATATAGTTCTTGAAGTTCTAGCCAGAGCAATCAGAAAACAAAAGGAGATCAAGGGGATGCATATGGGAAAGGAAGAAGTCAAAATATCACTATTTGCAGATGATATGATAGTATATTTAAGTGATCCCAAAAGTTCCAACAGAGAACTACTAAAGCTGATAAATAACTTCAGCAAAGTGGCTGGGTATAAAATTAACTCAAATAAATCAGGATCCTTCCTCTACACAAAAAAGAAACAAGCTGAGAAAGAAATTAGGGAAACGACACCCTTCATAATAGTCCCAAATAATATAAAATACCTTGGTGTGACTTTAACCAAGCAAGTGAAAGATCTGTATGATAAGAACTTCAAGCCTCTGAAGAAAGAAATTGAAGAAGATCTCAGAAGATGAAAAGATCTCCCATGCTCATGGATTGGCAGGATTAATATAGTAAAAATGGCCATTTTACCAAAAGTGATCTACAGATTCAATGCAATCCCTGTCAAAATACCAATCCAATTCTTCAAAGAGTTAGACAGAACAATTTGCAAATTCATCTGGAATAACAAAAAACCCAGGATAGCTAAAACTATCCTCAACAATAAAAGGACTTCAGGGGGAATCACTATCCCTGAACTCAAGCAGTATTACAGAGCAATAGTGATAAAAACTGCATGGTATTGGTACAGAGACAGACAGATAGACCAGTGGAATAGAATTGAAGACCTAGAAATGAACCCACACATTTATGGTCACTTGATTTTTGACAAAGGAGCCAAAACCATCCAATGGAAAAAAGATAGCATTTTCAGCAAATGGTACTGGTTCAACTGAAGGTCAGCATGTAGAAGAATGCAGATCGATCCATGCTTATCACCCTGTACAAAGCTTATGTCCAAGTGAATCAAGGACCTCCACATCAAACCAGATACACTCAAACTAATAGAAGAAAAAGTGGGGAAGCATCTCGAACACATGGGCACTGGAGAAAATTTCCTGAACAAAACACCAATGGCTTATGCTCTAAGATCAAGAATCGACAAATGGGATCTCATAAAACTACAAAGTTTCTGTAAGGCAAAGGACACTGTTGTTAGGACAAAATGACAACCAACAAATTGAGAAAAGATCTTTACCAATCCTACAACTGATAGAGGGCTTATATCCAAAATATACAAAGAACTCAAGAAGTTAGACTGCAGGGAGACAAATAACCCTACTAAAAAATGGGGTTCAGAGCTAAACAAAGAATTCACAGCTGAGGAATGCCAAATGGCTGGGAAGCACCTAAAGAAATGTTCAACATCTTTAGTCATAGGGAAATGCAAATCAAAACAACCCTGAGATTCCACCTCACACCAGTGAGAATGGCTAAGATCAAAAACTCAGGTGACAGCAAATGCTGGTGAGGATGTGGAGAAAGAGGAACACTCCTCCATTTTTGGTGGGATGGCAGACTGGTACAATCAGTCTGGAAATCAGTCTGGAGGTTCCTCAGAAAATTGGACATTGCACTACCTGAGGACCTAGCTATACCTCTCTTGGGCATATACCCAAAAGATGCCCCAACATATAAAAAAAGACACATGCTCCACTATGTTCATCGCAGCCTTATTTATAATAGCCAGAAGCTGGAGAGAACCCAGATGCCCTTCAACAGAGGAATGGATACAGAAAATGTGGTACATCTACACAATGGAATATTACTCAGCTATCAAAAACAATGACTTTATGAAATTCATAGGCAAATGGATGATGGAACTGGAAAATATCATCCTGAGTGAGGTAACTCAATCACAGAAAAACACACATGGTATGCGCTGATTGATAAGTGGCTGTTAGCCCAAATGCTTGAATTACCCTAGATGCACAGAACAGATGAAACTCAAGACAGATGATCAAAATGTGAATGCTTCACTCCTTCTTTAAAAGGGGAACAAGAATACCCTTGGGAGGGAATAGGGAGGCAAAGTTTAGAACAGAGGCAGAAGGAACACCCATTCAGAGCCTGCCACACATGTGCCCCATACATATACAGCCACCCAATTAGATAAGATGGATGAAGCAAAGAAGTGCAGGCCAACAGGAACCAGATGTAGATCTCTCCTGAGAGACACAGCCAGAATACAGCAAATACATAGGCAAATGCCAGCAGCAAACGACTGAACTGAGAACAGGACCCCTGTTGAAGGAATCAGAGAAAGGACTGGAAGAGCTTGAAGGGGCTCGAGACCCCATATGAACGACAATGCCAAGCAACCAGAGCTTCCAGGGACTAAGCCACTACCCAAAGACTATGCATGGACTGACCCTGGACTCTGACCTCATAGGTAGCAATGAATATCCTAGTAAGAGCACCAGTGGAAGGGGAAGCCCTTGGTCCTACCAAGACTGAACCCACAGTGAACGTGATTGTTGGGGCAATGGGGGGAGGATGGGGAGGGGAACACCCATAGAGAAGGGGAAGGGCAGAGGCTAGGGGAATGTTGGCCCGGAAACCGGGAAGGGGAATAAGAATCTAAATGTAGATAAGAAATACTGAAGTTAATAAAGATGAAAAAAAAAAGATTTTATGGGTTGTTGTTGTTGGGATTTTTGTTTATTTGTTTAGCAAAAATCAGGGTCACTGCAATTTGGATCTACGCCAAGAAGACAACTGACTCAAGAAGAACTCTCATGATTATGAAAGCTGACTCAAACTTATGCTTCAATGCCATGGCTGCACATGCACTGAGCGACTCACAGGTGCCAAGTCCCAGGGCTAGTGTACAAGAAAGTGTATCCATAAAGTCCCCAGAAAGGCCCTTGAAAGGGGGACAGGTTCTAACATATGCTAAAGATCCAGAAAGCATGCTCTAGTGTTCTCCAGTTCCTGCCTTTGCTCCTGGCCAACCCTGCAGGGATCAGGAGTGAGGAGAGGCAGCTGCACAATGATAAATAAAGGTTAGAAAAGACAAGAAGAATAAGACTAACTTCCCCTGACTATACTGTAGGCAGTAAGCAAGCTTGTCTGGGCTTAGACATAGAAAGGTGAGGGTGTTGTGACAATAAACAACACTCACACTTGGATATTTACATTGTCCTGGTTGTATTTATTAGTGACTAGAGGGTCTTTAATGCTTAGAAGTGATCAGAAATTTTTGAAGTTGCTTTAGGTTAACTTTATGGAAGGAAGTGACCCAATGAAACAAGAATGGAGGCCTAGGAATATTCCACACTTATATTTCACACAGCCCACACCCCCAGCATAAGGATCCACTAATAGTAGCTCAAGGAATTAGGCCCTTTTCTGATCTTTCCCTCTAACAAATTGAACAAGTAGAACTTACGGCTGATATTTCAGACCAATGGATAGTGACTCCTTCGGGATATTATATCAGATATCCTGCTTATCAGATATTTAGAGTGATTCATAATAGTAGCAAAATTACAGCTATAAAGTAGCAACAAAATAATCTGATGGTTAGGGATCACCATAATACGAAGAACTATCTTAAAGGGTCACAACATTAGGAAGGTTGAGAAGCGCTGGTGTAGACTAAACTACAGCTGGGTTTGCTAAGCAAAGAAGTTCAGCATATGACCTACTACAATTATTTCAATGGAAGACAATACCTTCCAGAAAAATAATGTGACAATAATCCTTCATATAGAGAACTATAGACTTTTAAAATTAGTCAACAAATAATGTCCAGAGGTTCATTTCTTTTACCCTTGTATAAAGCCAAATGTCTCCTTCATCAACATTTGTGTGCATAAATGGTTTATGTTTAAAAAACACTAAATTGGGAGAAAATTTTCATGTTCTTTCCTGGCTACTCTCTAAATCAAGGGCAACAGGATGGGATGAAGAAAGTATGTGTTCAGTTAAGAGATCCAGACTCTCCCTGTATCAACCACTCTTTGGAAAAGCAAGATGCCTGCTCTGCAGCTCACCTGAGCCCTGAGTTGGAACTAGAAAGGGAAACCTCATAGTTCGGGGGTTGGGGGGGGACTCAGCCTTTGCACAGCTGCAGCTATAGCCTAGAGCACTGTAGCCTTCGTGTTAAAATCATAGCAAAGTGAGAAGCATGGTGAGTACCTTGTGACAAGCTTCTAGAAAACACTGGGGCTGAAGTGACAATGAAGGGCCACATGGTTGAACTCATATGAACTCATATGAACTCATATGAAGGGCAAGGCTATTGAGAATTTGATGTGCTCCTAGCTAGAGAGGGTGAAGAGAACACAAACAGGGGTGTAAGCTGCCTCCCCACACATGACATGTCTTCTTCATTTATAGCATGATCTTAAATCATGCCTCCTGAGAAGTCTCTTCACCCAAGAGTATCATCAAAATATATTTTTAGAATTAGTTATTCGTCTCCACGTCTTTGAACCAATGGGGAAACTGAGGTTCTAACGAGTTCATTGGCTTTCCCAGAATGACAACCCAGAACTATGGTTTTGTCTCTTTAAAATGGCTGGGATCTGTGTTCAGTGTCAACTCCAGCCGGAGCCCCATCTTCACACAGGACAGCACCTTATTGCTATTTCCTCTTGTGATTGTGCCTTTCCTCTTGTGTTTTTGCAGCCCTGAGAGCCTTTGGGAGGAAGAGACAGCACTGAAAAGCTCACAGGCTGTCTCAGTCACTCCTGTTGCTATGAGGGGAGAGCATGACCTTGGGCAACTCTCATACAAGAAAGCACTGAATTGGAGCTTACTTGCAGGTTCAGAAGATCAGTCCATTATCATCATGGCAGGGAGCATGGCTGCAAGCCTGGCACTAGAGCAGTAGCTGAGAGCTACATCCTTATCCATAAGCAGAGAGAGACTCTGGGCCCACTCTCAGTGAAACCCTTCCTCCAACAAGGCCACACCTCCTATGCCTTCTAATCCTTTCAAATAGTGCCACTCCCTGACTTCATTCTTTGGTACTGTGGTGTGTGTGTGTGTGTGTGTGTGTGTGTGTGTGTGTGTGTGTGTGTGTGTGTGTCCAAAGCCTGAACAATATGAGAAACAAAGAAGCGTTTCATTATATTGTGTTGTATTGTATTATAAAATGTATATGATAAATATTCATGGATCTATACTGATATAAATGATTGAATAAATAGGTGAATGCGGCTGAGTAGACAAATCTCCCAAGCAGAATCCTCAATGACTCCCATAGGTGCTCTATTCTCATGGAGGAGAGAAGCAAGTTTTCTCTCTTTCAGTAAGAACTGAGCGCAATGACGTCCAAGGAGAGTACAGAGGGGCAGGTAGGACAGACTTTACAGTAAATATAGCTTGGCAAGCACTACCTAACCTGAAGTTACAATCAGTGTCACCATCCTGAGGCACACGAATGGTGTGTGCACTTGATGTGGTGTGATAAGAATGACATGTTTTGCCACTGTAGTCTCCCTCTAAAAGAATCCTGTAGTCCCACTCCATTGAGAAAACCATCAGACAAGTCCCAGCAAGGGGTACAATCCATGGAATGCTTCCTTGATACTCTCTAAAACTGCCATGACCATCCAAAATGAGAAAATCCTGAGAAAATGTCACAGCCCAGAGAACTTTGTGGATATGGCTTTCTGGCTGAGATTTTGGAATAACAAAGAATCCTCAGGTTGAAATTAATAAAACTAGAAAGGTAGTCTTTAGTTATTAATAATATGTCAATATTTATTGATTAAATGTGGCATGCCATACTATTGCAAAGTGCTATTAGAGAAAGCAATGTGGGCTACACATGGAATTTCAATATCTGCCTGCTTTTCCTATAACTCTAAAACTGTTCTTAAAATTTATATTCAGGTATGTTGTGGCAGTTTGAATATGCTTGGCCCAAGGAGTGACAGTAGGAGGTATGGACTTGTTGGAGGAAGAGTATCACTGTAGGGATGGGCTTTGAAACCCTTCTCTTAGCCACATGGAAGACAGTCTTCTCCTAGTGACCTTCAGATCAAGATATAGAACTCTCAGCTCCTCCTACATCATGCCTGCCTGGAGGTTGTCATGTTCTTCCCTTGATGATAATGGACTGACCCTCTGAACCTGTAAGCCAGCCCTAGTTAAATGTTGTCCTTATAAGAGTTACCTTGGTCATGGTGTCTGTTCACAGCAGTAAAACCCTAACTAAGAAATATGTCTTCTATTAAGAGTGAAGCATAAAATTATCCTCCAAATAAGCACAAAGATGTTAACACTTACTGCCTACCAGACTCCGAAACTGGACCATTTCTGCTTCATTTACCCCAGAAGTACAAGGCTTCTTCAGCCTGAGAAGTCCCTCCCTCTACCCTTCTTGCCCAGCACAGGCCAATGGCACACAACCAGTTGCCTGCCCATCTCCAGTACACAGAATAGTTGTATCTAAAAGGAAAAGTAGACACTATAGGGCAACTAGTGACTCTTTAGCATCTTGCTGGTATGGCATGAAGCAGCCTTCTCCCAGCACTCACAGTCCCCAAGAACAGGGTTTTGGTTTGAAGAGATCTGATAGGAACCAACCAGAAGCAGCTGTGTGAGTCACAGTGCATGTGGGTCGCACAGGATGGCATGCAAGGTGGCCATTACTGGTAGCATATGAAGGCAGTACTACTGGAGGAAGGGGATGAGTCCATGGTATAGTGAATTCACCTAAACAAACCCGTCAAACGTTCCTAGAACCATAATAAATATAGCTGACTTCAGCGATGGGTGTGGGTGTTTGAAATAGAGATGAATTTCATATTGATTTGAATTCGCACTTAACCTTATTGGTTCTCAGGGAGCACCAGCCTCGTGTGATCAGAACTTAACTGTCCATCCACACATTCACTTCCTGTGTTTAAATGATTAGGTTTCTAATGGAGAAACATAATCCCAGAGTAACTTGATTTCCATGCGACAAAGAGTGCTAAGATAGCGCCTACATCAATGTTGTGGTGATCCAAAAGAATAGCGTGGACAGAGCAATTTACAAACAGCAGAAACTCACTTCCATACAATTATAAAGGCAGAGAAATCCAAGGCAACAAGGCTTCTTCCTGTACCTCTCAGGCCAGAGGTGTGCATGTTGCCTTTCCCTTCCCCCATGCCCTCCTACCCAGGAGGCCTAATCTCTTCCTCACACGCCCAGTCTCCAATAGTGTTACACTCTCCAACCGCACAATGACAAACTGAAGCGAGAATTTTAGAGGCGACGTTCAAATCTTAGCAATGGATACCTCCACAGAGATGCAGTGGGCTGAAGGCATGTAACAAGAGTGCAGCCACTGGTAAGGGGATACTCATGCACACATGGTGGCACTAACTGGACATGGTGGGTTATTTAAATTTTTTTGAGGATATAAATTTAGAGAGAGGTTATGTTTGAAGGTATCTGTGGAGAGCTGTAGTGGAAATTTAGGGTGCATATGATTGTATTTCATTGTATACACTATGAAATTCTTAAAGAATAAATAAAAAACAGGTAACTTGAGATCCTGATAAATTAATCATATAATCATATATACATATATATACATATGTATATGTATATATATGTACACACACATGTATATATATATGTATATGTATATCAGAGTAACAGATACTTCTTAGGACCTTCCCCACTAAACTGTTGAAAATAAACATCAAGCAACAACAAAATACGTTGAGAGAAAGAGCTCAAGGAAATCATTAACCATGACACTGAATCATACCATTTTTTTAAAAAATGATTTATTCCAAAAGGGATTCTCCCTCTGATGTTAAAAAAAATGAAAGTATTAAAAATAACCACACTGCTGACTGCCTTATGTTCTTTAACGTGTTCTATATTTCCACACAAGCATGAGCTAGTGTCATGAATTAAACAAAGAAAACTTGCAAAATTCTCCTTTGGAAAAAAATACCATCAACAAAAGAGATGGAGAAATAGACAATTCAGCTCTAAGAGGTTGTGACTATGTCACAAGCTGCCAATCCTACAGTGAAGGGAAAGCCCCCTCTTTTGGTATCCATCTTTCTTTATTGTTATCATTATTGTTGTTGTTGTTATATTTTGTTACTACTACTACTACTACTACTATTATTATTATTATTATTATTATTATTATTATTTAGATCTGGTCTTACTATGTAGTTCCAACTATCCTGGAACGTACTGTACACAGTGCAGTCTACAAACCAGGCTGGCCTCAAACTCACAAAGATTTGCCTGCCTTTGCCTCCCAAGTGCTAGCATTTAAATAGGCCTATACCACCATGCTTGCCCCCAAACTTTACAATTTTTAGTTACTGCTTCCTCAGTACTATTGACACAGTCATCTGATAGAAAGGCAGGATAGAAAATGAGTTATGTCAGCTGCACATATAAAAGCTCAATGGCCCAAACTAAAAACAGTTTGAAAAACTAGCCTCTGCTAAAACTTACCTTGGGCACAATTCTTTTCCAAACAAATATTTATCTCTGCTTATCAAGAGTGTGTGCTACTCCATTTGATAAAATATTTGTAGCACTCTGGCCTACCTGGTGTGAAGTTTGAAATGGGTCACAGTTAGCAATGGTGTAACAAAATAGACGAAGATATAAAGGAAAATATAGACACAAAGAAAAGGAGGGGAGAGAAAACTGTCAGTACCTCGAGGTTTGGTCTCCAACCATCTCTTTTTAAAGACTTGTATAAACTTTGATAACATTAAATCAATCAGTCTCAAGTCTCTGCTTCCATATACAACATTAAAGGGTTTTATTAAAATAAACTTCAAGGACACTCGCTTATAAAACTCTACTTAAAACAAATTAAAAAAATATGACCTTAAAAGAAAAATTAAAACTTAGTTTCATCAGCCATTTCTGTTCTACATAAAAAACCAAAATCTAATCATTTAAAAACCATTTCTACTTAATAGCTCCACCACATTTTTATTGAAAAAAACTTTATTTAAAAAAATAAAACGACTTCTAGCTGGAAATTCCTACAACATTCGAATTATTTAGACAAATACTGAAAACTCTTTGACTGTAAAGGGCAAGTAGTTGTATGTCACAGTGTTGATTTCGAATGTTCTCTTTGGTTGTGTTCAATAGACAGAGCTTCAAAAACCATTGACATTAAGTAGAAGCCTTGAATTCTGCCCTTAGAACATTTGAAAGCCTAGTGGTTTCCAACGCTGTCTATGCCTTAGGGTTATGACCTAAGATCTAATGCTTCTCCCGGTTCCTCTTAATCAATCTATTTTACACATAATAATCACAGTCACCCTCTCCTGAGTTTATCATTCTGAGCTCTTCTCCACTGTGATTTCTGCATGCACACGCACACGCACACACACCATCTCCCATATTCACACCCTTCTAGACATCCTCATCCTCACAATCCCCCATTCAAACCTTTCTAGCCACACACACCCCTGCTCTTTTGAGCATCAGCACTCAATGTAGGTGTTCAGGAAAATTCTCAATTCACCTCTTCCTTCCAATTCCCAAAGCCATGGTCCTAATCAATTGAAACTTGTAAAGGAAGAAGGAAAGGAAACAAAAACAAAACAAAAATAACAAAACACCAGCAAAGCCTCATAGCTCACCAGGCAGGCAGGCCTCTGAGATCCTTGGCCTCAGAGCTAACCTCCACACAAGGCTGGATTTAACCTTCCTCAGAAGCCATTTATACCCAAATACCATTTCAGATTTTACAAAGCTTGCATCAAACTTAAATATCCACCAACTAACCCATCAACTTTGCTCCTGTATGAAAATCTCTTCACCAACCAAACCACGTTCTATCTCTGCACTGATGTTCTTTAAAAAAAAAAACCCTCACTACTCCTGCAGGACACTAATCCTCTTTGCTGGTCAAGCAGTTCTACCAGTCCTTGTCTGGCCATAGGAAAGAGAGAGCAGCTGCTGCTCTAACCATCTGTATGCATAGCACACTTCAGGCGCCATGGCTGTTGTCTAAAATCCTCTCCACACTGACCCGTTGTCCAGAGCTTGTCTGCCTCTCATACCTGTGGTTTCTGATTGTTTGTGTTTCATCCCAGGATCCTGGCCTATTATCTGTCCCTGTATTGTGTTATCTGTATATGTGACAAAGGCTTCTGGATCCTGTTGTCAGGTTTCCTTCTTGCTTTGAACTTCTTGTCTCTATACTCTTAAGCCTCCCCAGTCCTGACCCTTCATACTGGCAATCAAAATGGCCCAGCCACCCTGTCTCCCTTCTGGAATTTAAAGTGTTCTCACACCCACTCATATTTAACTGGCTTCCTGACCACACCACTGCCTATCCAGACCATACAAATCCAGAATATCTTCTGGCCAGACCAGACTTCTCTGGGCCCGTCCTTTTGGGAGGTCATTTGAGTCCTGGCATGATCAGGACTTCTATGCCATCTCAGCCCATCATTTTGTTCTCTGCCCACTGCTCTCCACAGCAACTTGTAACTAGTTAGTCCCTGTGTGTTATTTCTGCCACTGGAAAGCAGAAACAACATAGGCTGTATCAAAATAGTAAGGCAAACCATTTGTATCTCTTGTGTTGTGTGTCTATGTGCTTGCTGTTATCTGGTATACATCTCTTCCCTTTCTTTTCGGTATCTACCTTTTGTTTTCCTGAGCTTTACCTCTTCTGAAACTGTAGCCTTTATCCTCTCTATTAGTTACTGTTGTAAACTGTGTCAATGCCTCACAGAAACTGGAGTGGGTTAGCCTGATGCTGCTTGTATTCTAAGGCTAAAATTGTTTCCTCAAGACCCGGCCAACCCCAGAGACAAGAAAGTCCGCAAGTATACCCAAGTGACACTATGTGACCTTGCCCCCTAGTTACTTGTGATTGGTGAATAAAGATGCCAACTGTCAATAACTGAACAGAAAAGACATAGGTGGGTTTTAGGGTTCCCGGGCCTGGAGCTCAAAGGACAAGCATGAGGGAGGGAGAAGGGGAGAAGAAAAAGAAGCAACCATGGGTTAGGTGAGTCATGAGATCGTGGCCCCAAAGGCTGGCAAATAGGAGTTAAGAGCAGTTCAGATGAAATAGTAAATAATAACTTGGGTTATTGATAAGAAAGTAGATTCTAATATCATAGAGGATAGATATCTGCCCAGCTACAATCCTGATTAAGGCTTATTGTAGATATAAAGGCTCTGTGTGTCTTTTATCCAGGAACTGAATGCTCAAGGCAGGGCAGCAACACTGGTTAGGGATTTAAATTTTCTACAAGACACAGCCTGTGAGAGTATCTTATCGTGGCTCACATTCTTTGGGAATTTCGACCCATGGTAGAGTCAGGGTAGAAATAGTCCGTGGCAGGTAGAGGCTGCTCATGGTATGGTAGACCAGGAAGCAGAAAGTGGGATTGGAACTATGGCCGGACTAGAACTTTCAAAGGTGCTTTTGATGACCCACCTAAGCCTCTACCTCCTAAAGTTTCCACAGCAGCCTCAAACAGCACGGCCAGCTGAAGGAAAGCCATTTAAAACACAAGACTGTGAGGGACATTTAAGATTCAAAGCATAGCCCTCGATGACATAATTGGCTGCCTAGACAGTTGTCAGTGGTGACTCTCTCTGCTCCCACACTTAATCAGCTACTTCTATTAATATACCAGTGAAGATCTAGCAAGATCTGGTTCCTTCAGTCTTACCTGGAAATGTTCCACTGTGTAGAGAAGGCTTTTCCTAAATATAGACTGTCTGACTCATGTGTATAAGCAATGCACTCATCAAAGCCTTCTACAGATACAAGCTGGCTCGTAGGATCAGTCCCATGGCAAGAACCCCCAGGACATGTATAAAATCGAAGAATCACTCCTAGTTTCCTTTCCTTTCGGATAACACAGAAAGACCTCATACAAGCCAACTACCCATCCAGAGCAAATGAGTCTCCAGTGATCCAGAAACCCTTACTAGTTCTTGGCATATGGGACAGGAAAAGTTCAAACAGCATGACTTCAAACGAAACGTCAGTTACTCATTATCACAAAACAAGCACTTACCCCTCACCTATCACCACCGAATCCATTGTGTTCCGAGACTCCATACATCCCCCAATGGCACCATTTCAAAGCACGTGTTTGGCAGTAAGTCCACAAGGGAAATTGGAGATATTCTCTACAAACGGCTGAGTAAATCATACTATTGCCTCAAAATTCATTGCAGCCTGAGGCAAACCGAGCAGGCTGTTCCTGAAGGCTTCCTTCTGCACAAGAACAATGACCCTAATACTATTCCTGTTTGGTCAACTTTGTTTTACATCTCTACAAGTATTTATTATATATCTACTTCCCACAAAACATCATGTCCCAACCCACCACCATCTTGCTAAAAACGACAAACAAAATCCTCTTGACTGGGGATGTGCCAAAAATGCCCTACATGTCACTTTTCCTACTAGAACCCCCACAGTCTCATCACCAGCCAGTAGATGAGACAAGAGGTGACTTTTTAAAGATAATTGAGCTCTCTCTGAATGGTCTACAGGAGTTAGCATTCTCCTCCACCCCCTGGAAAGAAATAGGAAAGAGAAGATGCTTGGGTTTCTACTTGCACAGAGATACATGGGGTGAGGACACAGCCCCAGTTCCCTGAATCACTGGTTTGCTTGCCAAGAAGGCTCTCCAACTCCACCCGGGGCCCTTCTTTCAACTGGGTCAAGGGTGAAGGCCTCCACTTGCCTCTATGAAGTTGCCTTCAGATTTACAGTTGTGCAAAAATATTCTTCATCACTAGGCTTTCTGTTTCTAGGAAAGGATGTGTAAGGCTTGCTCTGAAGCAGTGGAACAAGCAAGAGAAGATACTCGCTTCCTACAGTGGGGAGATGTAACAGCATAAATGTATTTTCTCACAGTCCCGGAAGCTGATGTCCCAAGAGAAAGCGTTAGGATGGCTGGTTCTCTCTGGCACTGTGGTGAAAAGTCCTTTCCGTGCCTTTCTCTGGATCCTCTGTCTTCGCTGGCAGTCTTTGGTGTACCTTGGCTTGTGGAAACATCACTCTGACTCCTGCCTTCACCTTCCAGTGGCTTACTTCCGGTGCGTGCCTGTGTCACAAACTTCCCTTTCTCATCAACCTAGGCCAGTCTTTAATACCCTACTTTGTCCCATTACTTCTGTAAAGATTTCCTCTCTTCCTCCACCCCATGTACTATTTTTATTAACATGCTCTTTTATGCATAATAATTAGCTACATTATGATGTTTTCAAACATGTTTTTAATGTGCTTTGTCAAATTAACTCTCCACCTGCACCTCCTCTCATCTCCCTCCAAGTCCTACCTCGTCCAAACTAGAACACTTTCCACTTTCACGGATTGTTTTATTTTCTCCCTTTTTCCCTAGCACCAGCAAGTTGAGTTAGGCTTGCTCATAAGAACATAGATGGGGACTCACTCACAGTAATGTGAACAACTTTCCAGTAGTTACACCACTGAAGAACCCATCTCTCTGGAACATTAACAACCTATAGATCTTCAAGGAGGAGCAAAGTCCTGGGGAGACCTTACCTCTACATCAGGCCACATCCTGTGATACTACGCAAGGCAGAGCTTTAATGTGTCTTTTTACTCTTCTTGAGAGAAACATAGTTCCAGGAGTGATGGAAATAACCCAAGATCATGGAAGAGGAAAAAGGTGTGTCCCAGAAGAGTTGGAGGCCAGGGGTTAACATGATGAAAACATGTCGTAAAGAACTCTCAAAGAACCAATGAAAAATAACATGGAGTTCAGGATGCTGTTGATTAGAGCACAGGGAGAAGACAGAGGATTGTTTTAGGAGCCAAGGAGAAGAGAGTAAGCAAGGACAGTCAAAACCCTGAAATGTGTCTAGTTCCAACCACCCAGGGCTTTTATCCTTGGAGCCTCCCTGCTGAGCAGTCTTTTAGCATTTACAAATGCGTTTTTAAGGTGGAACGCCTGATAAGAATTACAAGTTAGATAATTGGTATGTTAATCCTCATTCTCTCATGCAACAAAAGCCAATTCTGAATTGACTGCTGGCATGTAGCATCCTGGGTCAATCATTATCATCATCTCTCTATCTTTCTGCACCATACTGCTCTAGAGTTCCCCTAAAAATGCAACCCCCCAGTATAAATCCACCTTAACCTAAATTATGTTTTGATTTTTGCAATTTTTGATAAGTTGCTGAACCTGTAGCCAAACAAGTGAAACACACTGTTCGTAATATGTTGCAAAAGTTATTTTAAAGATCAAAGGCGAGAAAAAACATTCTCCTTACTGTTTTGTGGTATATTGGAGAGAATTCAGAGTGGTTCTAGTTCAGGCTCAGGCTGGAAGAGCTACTCCTTCATGATATCTGGAGTGCCGTGTCACAGTGCCCAGTACAACTGAGACCCCTCCTGGCACCTCATGCCTGTTGTCGCAAGTGTCCCTACCTGCTTCAATTTGGTAAGTCAATGTTTGTAAAGGCCTGGCTTCCACTAAGCTTCCTGGTAAACACCCACAGTCCTTGATTTGCCAGTAAGACTGCTATGCAACATTTGCTGCTAACAAAACCAACCTTAGGCATTTGGGCGGGAGGTGGGAAGACTGAGTTGTTCGTTTCCTTAGAAGCCTTTACCTTCCCCTTGCAAAGCAACCTCCTGAGAAAAGCAGGGGAGTTTTGATTTAGCAAAAGAAAATAATAGCCAAGCAGCATATCGACAAATTAATTATTTAAACATTTTCCACTCCAAGTAATTTGTTACTCCCTGTCGTTATTTGTCAGTTGTTTTTTTTTTTTTTTAAATTACAAAATAACACTTGTTCATTTTTAAACTTTAGACAATACAGAGGGGATAAAGGATAATGTGCAAGGGGGAAAACCTCAGTTCCTTTTTATTAACTTAATTCCAAGGGGGGGGTGGTAATCACTGTTCTCCGTTGCATATGGCAACATACATATTTAAATGTGGCAACCACTTCTGCTTATTCGATAAGGAGGCTCTATTTGACACCTGCACTGTAAATTTCTTTAGTGCCTCCATGAGATGCTGAGAACCTGCTTCCTGCCCTTCCCTGTTGCTTTGGATGTACTTGGTTTGGTTTGGTTTGGTTTGGTTTTGGTTTTGGTTTCGAACTCCAGATCCTCCTGCCTCTGCCTCCTTCAGCAAATCCTACCGGCCTGCGCCACCAGAACCGGCTGGTTTTGGTTTCTTCCTTTGAAGGTTTGGGGCTTTGTTTTGTGTTGTGTTGTTTTGTTTTTTGATGGCTGGTAAAGTAGCGAAGTATATCTCTGTGAACCTGGACACCAAGCCTGCAGCAAGACATTCCTGAGTGTCTGCTGCTGGCCTCCATTTTCAACAGGTTGTCCTGGGAAAGAGGAAACTTTAGAACAAAGCTGACAGAACAGCATTTTCTGTGCCTTGGACAACGTGGGGGCTTTCATTATGTCCAAGTGCCCAATTTTTTCTACTAAGAGAGGATAAACGTTTTCAATTATGTGAATTCCCGTCAGCAGGGCAACAATAGGCATGGATACAATTCTATAGCTCTTGAACGATACAAAGTATATCTGGGGATGGAAGGTGGGACAAAGAAAAACAGCTCTGCCCGGTAATAAAGTGCAGAGTGAGAGTCGTTATAGGCAAAATGCTGCGAAAGTGCATTAACCGAAAATTTTAAGCAAATAAGTTATACACTATTTCCCAGTGATTTTCCATACTTCCTGGGACAGCTCTGGCGAATTCATACATATCTGGGGATTCTTACTAGCTGAGGAGTTTCTTTATGTTTTTGGCTGTTCTTGTTTTTCTCTCTCCTCCCTTTCCTTTCCTTCCCTTTCTTTTCTTTTCTTTTCTTTTCTTTTCCCTTCCTCTTCTTCAAACTTTTTTCTTTCCACTCTGGATACTCACATCTTGTTTGTTTTCTTTTGCCTCAAACTAACCATCTCCAAATGCAATTTGTAAAGAAGGCAGATCACTGCCTGTCATCTGTCCAGGACCTATTATGGCAGAAAATTTGATAAACACCAGACTCCACTAGACTTATGATAACAAAATTAAACATGATCATTTATGCAAAATTAGTTACTGCAAAGGTATTTTTGCTTAAAAGTCTTAACATTGGAGGCTGGTGAGATGATTCGATAAATAAATCACTTCTTACATTAAGCCTAAGTTTAATTCTCTATCTTCTTCATCTTTTAATATTCTCTTCTCCAGTTTTATATTTAATGATAGTTATATTAAATTAAGCATTAGTTACAGTTACATATCAATTAGGCGCAATAACCAGAGTATTGTTAAAAAACAGTTGAAACTATGCCTGTTTTCATTCATGTAACTATATTTATAATTATGTGTAATAAAAATTTCAGGAGTACTTTACCCCATTTAATAAATATTTATAATAAAATTTCTCCCAACAAAATCATGTTTTAATTTTAATTTCATTAACATTCTAAGCTTAGCTGTGAGAAATATGGCAAGTATTCCATGATGTCATCTTATTTATAAATGAAAATTTAAGAGTGCATTCATTATCCACTAACACAAAAAAATCATCTAAGTTCATCATAGAAGCAAAGACTTCCTTGACTCACCTACGTTCCTCTGCCTGGCTCTATTCTGCCCAGACAACAAAACCCGAGTTCTCCCAAGAAATTTTATTTCAAAGTCCTCGCTAAGAAATATCCTTACATCTCACCACCATCTCTGATCCCTGTTCCAAGGACCCCAGATCTTGTTGTTTCCTTGGAAGCACACTGACTGACAGGAATGTGGTCATGGAAATGCAGCTTTCACTTGGACATCTTCATGGTGACATTTTTATAGCAGCCTAAACTTGGCACCACCCGATTGAAAACTCTTCAGAGGGGGACTCTGATATATGAAGACTGTTATTTGGTCCAGGGATGAGAACTTCACTTTAGTTGAGATCATCAGACTGAATGAAACTACTAACATTCCATGCTTTTAGCACTTTAGTCATTCCTCTTGCGAACAAGAACCAAAGCCATGCTTCTGGAGACTGGTGGGGACATCCCATGACAGTGTGGTGGCCCCACCTGGGATACAATAGATACAGGAAAAACAGCAGAGTACCATACTGAAAGCAACCCAGAGCTTTGATAACACTTAGTCAATGATTCAATCAGCAGAGTTTCTAGCCTGCCCCACCCCACATCTGGAACTTCTGCTTTGTGAACTGAATTTCTAGTTGTCAAAAACAATTCAGCTTTTTTGTGTGTATGCTAAAATGCATTCTAACCAACAGTAGGTTATTGAGAAAGGGGATGGTACAGGCTTTTGGGAGAACACTCAGACACTAGCTCATCTTTACTGTTACCAAGAGGAAAATTTTTCCATTTGCAGATAAACTTGACCTTAAGCTTACTTAAGAATTCTTTCTGTGATCCCCAGTGAACGTGATTGTTGGGGGGAGGGCGGTAATTGGAGGAGGATGGGGAGGGGAACACCCAAATAGAAGGGGAGTGGGAGGGATTAGGGGGATGTTGGCCTGGAAACTGGGAAAGGGAATAACAATCGAAATGTAAATAAGAAAGACTCAAGTTAATAAAGAAAAAGAGAAAAGAAAAAGAATTCTTCCTGTGAAAGTCATGGGGTGGCAGAGTGAAAGATTGTGCATTTATTCAGTTTTCTTATTCTGCAAATGTTCCTCAGCTGGGCTGGGTCTTACGAAGGCTATGGAAATTGAATACTATCGTCAGCTCTCTGAGAACCAAGACTATGTCATGAAACTGTAACTTCAAAACACAAGCTCCCTCTGCCATCTTCCACATGCAGACTTGGCAAAATCCAAATCTAACACATAAAACTGGAGTGCCATGCTTAAAATATGTGGATTGGTATGTGCGGATCACCACAACCTGGTGAGGACATCCTGAAAATCAGACATACTAATCTACACATTCAAGTGTCTACCTACCACCCATCATGTACTGATGGTATGTATAGATACAGGAATCTTTGCTCTAGGATTCTCCTAAAAGTAAAATGCATACAGGGTCTTTACAGAGGAAGTGAAAAGCTTACCTATGTGTTATTTTTTAAAAATAAAAACATTGCCAAGTTCTATCTTAAAACGAATGGATTGAATACGTTCCAGCACAAATTTTAAGTCAGCTACCATGTGAACATTGTATGTAACTGCACTAAATTAATGCTGAGTAGATACACTTAAAAGGATGTATAAGGTAATTGAAGATCAAGAAACATAATTCAGAGTTGACAATATGGCTGCTTGGTGAGTAAAGACACCTGCTGCCAGGCCTGATGACCTAAGTTCAGTGCCCCAAAGTTGCCACATGGTGGAATGAGAGAACCAACCCTTGCAAGTGGCTTTCTGACGCATGCCATGCTTGTTCACACATAAAAATCAGTAAATGAAAATGTAATTTTTTAAAAGCATACTAAATGATACACTGAATTGAAAACGAAAAAAGAACTCCATAGGAACAAAGCAGACAGAATCCACACCAAAAGTCCTCAACTAAAGGGACATTGTACACAAGTTTAAGTTTTCTTCACTCCCTTACACAACTAAAATTCCTGTGTTTCTATCAGGTAGAATGAGGGCAGGTAGTCTCAACTAGATTTCATTTGTAGCCTTTTCTAATGTGTCAGGGTCCTTTGGTTTGGGAGCATTTTTTTTCCTACTTGTTTATAATGTTTGATTTCTAACAAAACTGACAGTTCTAATAAATTTAACATCCAAGGCCATTAATTAAAATATATGTGAAAACAGTAGCAACAGTTTTCCTAAATATATGTCAAATTATAATTTAAAAGTTCTAGAACTATCAACTCGACTTTAGCCTCCCCTTCTACCTTCTTGCTAGTAGGTGTTGGGAGAGCATGTGTGATTCAGAGTCAAGACTAGCTATATTAAAGATCTGAATTAAGGTTAATACCGAGTCAATATTTTTTTCTGAGATAGCATCTCACTATGGATCCCAGGCAGAACCTAAAATCTGTAATAACCCTGCCTCAGTTTCCTGAATTCTAGCGTAACAGGTGTAGCACTATACTCACCCTTACCTTAATAGTTCTAACAGTAGAAACAGACCTCTCAGTACCTAGCTGTGCCTTTATAAGACAAATAAATAAAGATGAATGTTCCTAAGATCACCTCTTTGGTGATCATTTAATCACCGTCATTTAATATAATAGCCTAAATGCTCTTTTCAGAAATGTTTGGGACCAGAAAGATTTGAGATTTTTTTTCATATTTTAGAATGCATAAAGGGATTTGTGCAATATTCCTTGTGTGCCTATATTCGCCTATATCCCATCACAGGAGGTTGGGTGTGGAATTTTCCACACAGGACAATTACATTGACACTCAAAAAGTTCCAGAGTTTAGCGTGTTTGATTGATGGCCTTTGAGTTAGAAATGCCTCACTAGATCTTTGTTACTAAGGGAGTTTAATGAGATCTTTTCTACTACAGTTCCAGAAGTGATGCTTTCAAAAATTGCCTTGGAAAAGCAAGCTTCCCAGTCCAGATAGCCCAGTAGAGTTTTGACAAGGCCCACTGGATATTCCTAGCATTTGAGTTTGTCTAAACTACAGAAGATGGTGTGATGAAAATGTTCCAGAATGTGTGGGCTCCCTGTTAACTACCAGGTACTATCCATACACTAAAGCACAGATTGGCTATTACCACAAAAAATGACCAAAGCATGATACACCATGTCCTTCCGTGTGGTCCAGGAATGCAAGGACTTATTCCAGTGCTAACTAGAATACCAGCAATGAGTCTGATTGTTACTAGCAGTCTTGGAGAAAGAGAAACCAGAAGCACAGGCAAGTTTCTATCAACTTGTTTGTTTTTAAAAGTCAGGCTTAATTATTTTTAATGCCATATGTAAACAAAGCAAAAGCAAAACAAAATGTCCATATATATATATATACATATATATATATATATATATATATCACACATACGCACACACACACACACACACACACACACACACACACACACACAACCTTGGTTCCTCTAACAGCATCTTTTGTCAGTCTTACTTTCTTATCATATTGTCTACATTTTTCCTGAGAGATATTTGAAAGCAAACTGCACATATTGGTATGTATGTCCAAGAACAAAGGCATTTTTTCTTACCTGAGTACAGTACCCTCACTAAATTAGAAAATCCACCTAGATACACCACTATTTTCAAAGCTATAGATTGGATCCAAACGTTGCCACTATCTATCAAGACCTGTTTTCTGATCCAACATTCAATCAGAATCACACCCAAATTTTGCCAACATGTTGCTATTCTCCTTGATCTGGAATAGTGCACAGTCTGCACAGTTTTGAAAAGTGTCATCATTTCCCTGTAACATGCTCACACAATTTGAGGTTTTCCAATGTCCTTTTCAAGTTACAAATTCTGGAGTAATGCCACAGAAGTGATGTCGTTTGTTCTGAATGCTTTAGGAAAGGAATAGGAAGTATATTCTACTAGTCTATCCCTCTTGTGCTTGGATGAAAGTATCCCTAGGATTTCTTCCTCCTGCCCCTGAGATTTTGGATGACACGTTATTTCAGTCTGTTTGCCTTTGCCCACTTCAGCATCTACAGAAGCTTCTTTTTCCAAGTTCTCCACGGTCCCAGAAGCTTCGCCTTCTCCTGGACACATTGTTGAAGTAGATTTTCCAATCCTCTCAAGTCTAGGGGCAATGATATACTTAGTCCACTGAACTCTGATTGTAAGTTGTATGCCTTAAAAAACTCCTATTGTCCCATAGTGCTTTGCTCATCCTTTGACCCCCAGCATAAGATCCAGTAGAGGACTCTGTAAGAAAGGTTTAGTCACTGTATAATCAAGAACTAGACTTTGGAGCCTGCACAATTCAGGGAGTCTCATGAACTTCAGATAAGGAAATAAAATCTGTTATTTTTACTGACTTTTAACTGGAATTTGGCATAGTTTTCATCGATAAGCATAAGCAATAACTACAATAATGTGTTCTACTTTTCCCTTGCTTGTCTTTCAAATCCTGCATAATTGAAGATCCTTCCTTGAGATATATTTGCTTGCCACTAATTTGAAATTGACATTAAATTTGAGTTACGTTGTTGTATCCTTGTCTTCTTGTTCAGTTAGGAACATCATTCTGAGAGGATGTTCACAGGCTTCCCATGGCTGTCCAAATGGCCCAAGACATAAAATAGGTCCAGATGAAGGGTGTGGTCCCCTGCATCACCCTGCATCACAGTCATTTGGGAAAGCAGGTGAGGAATTTGCACTAGAATTTGTGACAGAAAAATAAACTCAGTCTTAAGCTGAGGTTGTCCTACCCTGATGAAGCGAGGACAAAGTTGTAAATTTGAACACCGTACGTATGAGAAGGTGAGTGCGATTATTAAGACTAAAGAAGAAAAATAAAAGCGCAGTTGTAAATTTTGAGCAATTGCTACATTTTGGAGAGGAACCCAAATGGGAAAAAGGCAGATGGGCGAATGACTCGATGTGAATGAAGCTTAAGAGATTATGGAAATGCGACACCGTATTTTCTGTTCTCTAATGCCTTCATATACAATGAGTCCTTGTAAGGAATCCTCACTGAAAGCAGGAGCCTTAAAAGCACTTCAGTAGATTTTTCCTCTGCCACATCTGTCATTTGCAAGATGACAAGGATAGCTTCGCTCTTAGTCCAGTTTCTTCATTTTAGAAAATGCTTTGTGGTTTATAAGTTAATATAAGCAAATATATGATAAAGGACTTAATAGAGCTCCTGGCATGTGCAAGCCCGGATAGCTAGCTCCCCTTTCCCATCTTTTCTCTCTGCTGTAAGCCATTAACCATCCATCTCATGTGCTCAAGTTTAAAAGAATTAAAGAATATATTTAAAAAAAAACATTGATTTTTTTTATACTTGAGTCAAAAGCATAGCACTTTAAACTCATTATACCAGGTACAGTACAATGTTGGCATGAAACTAAACTAAGAAAAATTATGATTAAAATTCAAATAGAGCATTGAGGTTGTGCTGGGGGAACAGAATGGGTAAAAATCGCAGAAAAGAGAGCCTATGATTTTAAACTGTCAATCAAAGGGAATCAAGATATCCACACACAGTTTGCTGGGTTCCACACAGGACTGGTGTGCTGGGCATGGATGTGTGCCAGTCCTGGGGAAACCCAACTAAATTTCTCCATCTCTCTCCTCTCGGTGCTTGTTCCTTACATAATGGCTTCTTAATCTTAGCGCCAACATGATGTAAGAGAGAGGTGAAGGGTATTTCTAAATGTAAAGATGTGAACTTTTAAAATATTATCCTTAGCTACACTGCATAAAGTCCCCTTAATGTCCGATGTGGATTATCATTCGTGTGTGTGTGTGTGTGTGTGTGTGTGTGTGTGTGTGTGTGTGTATGCAATATATCAGGTTCCGTGGGGATTCTGAAGAGTCCGATGACAAGGTTAAGTGGAAAGTGAAAACAAAGGATAATATTGTCACTGTACGGGAGACAGAAACTTCCTCTTGTCATTCAGATCGCTGTGGGAGGGATGGCCCTGGGCAAATCACAGGAATGCTAAGGGATTTAAGTTGAACCTGCCTGACTTCTCTTCTGCCCCACTCTACAACCAGCGAGCGGTGAGGACCTCTCCCGGGAGGAGGCAAACGGACTGTTTCCTGAAGCAGTGGGCAGAACAACAATAGAACTGAAAACTCTGACTTACGCTTCCAAAGAATTTTCTAGAGAATGATAATTCTACGAAAACGGCAGGAATCTAAGGGGAAAGTACTCGTACTGTCAAGAAGAAAGTGCTGCCACCTACAGGGAGGAGACCAAACTAATGTCTGCAAGAAAAGGTAGGAGGTGGGGAGGGCAGGGATAGGAAGTGGCAAGCCTGGGGGGGTGGGGGAGGGGGACCTAAAACTGCTTTCAAAATCTTAAACCTAACGTATCCTATGTCCTTGCTGTCCCATTCCGCATCACCATCTGTGGCAAGTGCTTAAAATACGAGTTGTCTGGCCAAGTCTTTGTTATTCTTAAGCCTAATAGTTTAGTTGGTTAGACCACTTTTCAACCCAATGATAATGCCTCCATAGAATTTTTATTTGTAAGTAACTAAACCAGAGCCATGATCAAGAGATTATGTTGACCTTTTCTGAGCAAAGACTGTTTTCCTTGATTAAAATGTACTTGGTGACAGGAGTCTGATATAGCTATCTTCTGAGAGACTCTGCCAGAGCATGACAAATACAGAGGCAGATGTTCACAGCCAAACATTGAATTGAGAATGGGGTCCCCATTGGAGGAGTTAGAGAAAGGATTGAAGGAGCTGAAGGGGTTTGCAACCCCATAAGAACAACAATACCAACCAACCAAACTCCCCAGAGCTTCCAGGGACTAAACTACTATCCAAAGAGTACACATGGACAGAGCCATGGCTCCAGCTGCATATGTAGCAGAGGATGGCCTTGTTGGGCACCAATGGGAGGAGAATTCCTTGGTCCTGCCAAGCCTCGACCCCCCAGTGTAGGGGAATATCAAGGCAGGGATGCTGGAAGGAGTGGGGGGGATACCCTCATAGAAGCAGGGGGAAGGGGAGATGGAATAGGGGCTTATGGACAGGAAATGGGGAAAGGGGATAACATTTGAAATGAAAAAAATCAATAAAAAAAGAAAAGAAATTTAGCTTGGAATTGTTGTTCAATAATTAAAGGATGTCAGCTACCACTTCAGGTTGTGATGATATAGTCAGAGCAGTACTATGGTGAGATCTATTGCTATATATACTCAAGGTTCAAAACTGCTTATCATTATAGCAGAATTTGTAAGATTTTATCCAATTGTGCGTCTGCTAATTGCCATAGCAAATATCTCAGATATAAATAACACTTGACCAGATACACATATATTCAGATATATATCAAACATGTCTATGTATATTCAGATGTATAGGCATATATATATGTGTGTATATTATATATGTATATACATTATATGTACACATATATACATATATTAATATATGTGTATGTATTTATGAAGAGGCACCTGCCATGATCTTTTTTCTATTAAACACTAATCACAAGGCTTATAATACTCGGGTAGCTAGTTTTCTTGTGTGTCAACACATGAATAAACCACTCTAAGTTTCTATACATAACTCTTTAGGTTCTGCTATTAAAGTAAATTTGAGATTCCAAGCTGTCATGCAAGTCAATACTTGAAAACTAAAATATGCTTCTAATGGCTCTGATACAGTAATTTGTTTTTTCAAATGCCCTAATTTAAAAAATCTCCATTGAAGTCAAACATCTCTAATAAAGATTTGTCATTTGACTTGGGAGGCTTAGAGTTACTGATAGTACAAAGCAAAAACAAATGATACATCTCAGCCATTTTACGGTGATTACAAGTTAAAATTGTGATGCTTTGACTGTATCTTTCCAAGTAAAATATATTATTAAGATCAATTTTATTAGTTTCTCTCTTCTTTTTACTTTTTTAAAATGTAGTCACCAAGACATCAAAAATGACATGTGGCTGACATACTTCTATTGCACAGTGCTATTCCAATTGATTGGAAGTCAGAGAAACAGACAGGTAAGGTTTGTCATGCTAACACAGTCACCTGAAGTGCTGTGTCTACAAACAGCCTTTGGCTCTCAAAATGAACCTTGGCTTTATTTTATTTTATTTTATCTTATCTTGTCTTATTTTATGGGGACAGCCTCACTGTACAATAGACTCAAAGTTGAAACTCATGATTCCCTAGCCTCTTAGTGCTAGGTTGATAAGCATCGGCCACTACACCCTAGCAGATTGCTTTCTTTTAAGACAGAATTTCACATAGCACAGCCTGACTCAAACTTAAGCTAACCTTGAACTTTTGAACCTCCTGACTCCACCCCCAAATGCTGAGATGTCGGGCTTGTGCAATCATTCCCTAGAAAGAAGATTAATTTTTAAAACATGTAGCAAGCAGTAAGGTTTGAATAGGTTAATATAACACAATTTTTAGAGGAAATAACCTAATTCCATCTTCAGCGATTATCACTGTGACTAATGAATATCTTTAAATGGTAGGAAATTTAATTTTAATGAATTCAATCACATGATCATCTCTATCAGAATTAATGAACTGCTGACACCTTTTTTAGAAATTCGATTAAAGTTGTTTCCTGTCCTATTTCTTCCATAAATTTCCAACATTATTGCTCCAGATTGACACCTTCTATAGATCAGAGCTCTATCAACCATCAAAGTGATAGACAGGAAAATGATACATGCACAGATAGACACAGAGAGAGAGAGATGGATGGATAGATAGACAGGCAGGCAGGCAGGCAGACAGACAGACAGTCAGTCAGTTGCCATCTCTCACCAGATACTCAGAACCTACTGTATGTTCTCTTCTGGGTCCTTTCTTAGTCCTCAATGTCTAACGTCCTTCTTCACAGTATGAACACATCTGTTACCAAATACGTCATTTTTCAATCTACAAACACCATGTTTCCCCTTCCTTCTTTCTCATGTTAACATGTTCACCTTACCCAACAGGAAAATAAAACAAAACCAAGCAGACAGGCCCTCAATTCAGCTGGCAGATCCCCACATAAAGATACCATGTCCAACTGTCTGGGTCTGTTTGCCCAAGATGGCCCTTGTGTGAGTACTGAAAGTCTTACCTTCCAGGAACCTCCTCAGCACTACACACAGCAAGACTGTTGGGAACCCTTCCGAGTCACTCGGTCCTGAACACAGGGTAGGTCCTTGGATTCCTTCCTTGCCAACCAGGAAAGGAAACTGAGAGGTTGTTGACACCCCAGACACTGAACAGTCTGTTTGCTGTCCTCCTGTCCTCGGCCTCTGTCCTCTCACCCACATGGCTGCCCTTTCTTCCGCTGCCAAACTTCTAGTAATGTTCCAGGCATCGATGTCTCTCTAAGACCATGCTGGCCCCTGAGGCTAAGCTACACTGTACTTAGCACAGTGTATTATAATCTTCTTTCTGACCCCCAAGCCTCCCACCTTGAAGGCTGGCTATTCTTTTGAGCTTTTTTACTGCATATTTTGCTGAATTTGTGAATGAATGAAAGTTGTGTGTCTTTAAAAGCCACTGTACTCTTGTTCACCTCCTTGGCTTGGCTTTCTGCCAGCTAGCAACCCTCCTCTTCTGGTGAGAAACCTGTATACTTTTGCAGCATTGGAGAACCTGCTCTGTTCTTTACCTGTCTAATGGAATGGATAACACCACCACTGAGTCAGTCAGTAAACTAACATCTGTCAGGGCACAGAGATACACATGACATAAATACTCAAAACACAACAGCAACAAAAAGCAAAATAAAGTACTCTCACTTTCCATTTGTAGGTAAGTGGTGGTTTCTACCTGAGTTCTATCCCAGGAACCCATGTAGGAGGAGAGAACCAGCTCTACAAAGTTATCCTTTGACTGACTCACAGGCACTGTGGCATGGGCATGGGACACACATGCACACATTCACACACATGATCATAAACATTTTAAAGAAACACAGTGTCAACATATCAGCTGGGACATTCTATCTCATGCAACAGAAACCATGGGAATACTTTGTGTTTGGTTTTCTAGCCCACATGCTATACTTTGATGAGTTTGTCACCATTGTTGTTCTGGTGGCTGCTGTTGCTCCCGGATTTGTGGTAATTTTCATCTTTCAATCTTTCTGATGACAAGAACACTCACAGGAGATTAGGAAGAGCAGCTTCAAATGTTTAACCCTGCCAGAAAATCAGTGTGGGAACTTAGATGAGTCACCGCCCCTCTTCACCCCACTTTCCTCTTCTGGGGGGTAAGTGGTTGGCGTTCTCCAACATCCTCAGGAGCTCAACCATGCTACAATTTTCTGATGCTAAATGTGTCATTACTGTTGCTTCTCTTGAATCATGATAGAACAAATTATAAAGAACAAATTGGTGGAAGGTTCTTAAATAGATGTATAAAAGGGGACAGAGGTGACAGGCATATTTAAGTAGTCTTGATAGAGAGAGGCCCTGTGAGGCCTGAGTCATAATAAAGCAGTTTGCACTTCAGCATGTTTGCCAGCTCTATTTAGGAAAACCAAACAAGTCAGCCTGTGCCTAACAAGATTGCACAGAAATCCCGACTAAATTTCTAACACGCATTTGTCTTTAACAAATGCTAAATGGTCAAGACCCAAGATGATGAAGAGTTTGGATGCTACAAACACAAAGTACTCTGGGGCAGTTCTGAAGTCCCCACTAGGTGATGTAAATGTTTACAGACTGCCTCATTTGGGGATACTGCTGAGGGCAGATGCTATCCAGCAAGGAGCCCTCAAAACGACCTCTGTGTTTAAAAGCACACTTAAACGTTCCTCAAGGTCAGCCCTTGCCTTGGTACGGGAAGTGAGTGATGTCATTCTTGGCATATCAGGTTTTCTGAAAACCACCTGCCATCCCAGGTCTCCACCCCACACCCAGAGGCATCTCCTTGGCAGTACATGTTCTCAGAATCCAGACCTTCATCTGAGTCTAGCTTTAGCTGGATGTGAGGAACAAACCTGGAAAATACAAACAAACAAGGGCCGCATGAGACAGCTACCCTGAGCAGAACAGCGGGGGGTTGGTGATGATAAGCATGGTGGCTCCTGCACGGGGCAGTTATTTGTACAGTGACCGAGGCTAGCTCTGGCCCAGCCTGGTCTAATACATTATCTCCAGACTCATGGTGTCTCGGTTTGGACCCTTTGAAACCCAAGAAAAGAAGATGAGGAGAAAAGTAGGAGACGAAAGAGATGGAAACTTTTTAATATGTGCTTTTAAAACCTCTTTATAGAGATGAGTAATAAAACGACCAGGGCCAGCAAACACAGTCAACCTTTCCACATTTTCTCTAAATAGTTATAAAACTGAGAGTCTTGTAAGGTCAGAGTTAAAGAAATACAGTCTTGTTTTGTAATTTTAAATGGTTTTTGACAGAACGATGAAATAGCCTCAGCACTAGGAAAAGGTATATTCAAGCAGACAGGCTTGACTGAGGAGGGAAGATGGAGCCCACTCTGGTGGTCAGGAAGAACTGAGTTCAACCTGGGTAAGGCTTCTGCAAGCCCTGAACTCCCCCTCCCCTGTACACACAGGGAGGAGAAGGAAGGAATCTTCCTTCTCCTTGAGTCAAATGATAATAAATTATGACATTTAATTTATGGTAAGGAAATATCATGTATTGTTCTCATTGTATTCAGAAAATGAAACATAAATTGAATGCCTACTAAGTGTCTTAAATATTAGCAACATAGAATTGGACAAAACAGAATTCTGTCCTTATAGATGTCCTTATATCTACTTTAGAGTAATGAATACATTTACATAAATACATAAACAAACAAAGTGATTTATAAAGTGTGTATGTGGGATACAGAGAAAGTTTCCACTTCAGATACAATAATCAAGGTGAAACTGGAATCATTACCTTATGGAGAGAAGGAGGAAGGGATATGTTTGAAAAAACAACAAATGTAAAAGTTCTGGATCAGAGGTACATCCATTGCATTCAACCAGAAGCCAAAGAGACCAGTACCCCGAAGCAGAGAGAGCACGAATCAGTAAGAAGTCCAAGGGAAGCCAGACGTAGTGGAACATAACTGTGATTTCTGTGTATAGGAGACCACTATGAGTTTGAGGCTAGCCAGAGCTATAGAGGAAGACCCTGTCAAAAGAAAGAAGAGAAGAAAGGAAGAAGAAGAAAGAAAAAGAGATGTGAAGGAAGAAAGGGGAAGAGAAGAGAAGGAAAGGAAGAAGAAGAGGAGAAGGAAGAGGAGGGAGGAGGGGAAGGAGGAAGAGGGGAAGGAGGAGAAGGGAGAAGGGGGGAGGAGGAGGAGGAGGAGGAGGAGGAGGAAAGAAGAAAGTGGGTAAAGGGGGGAAGAAAGAAGGAAGATGGAAGAAAAAGAAATGGAGCAGCCCAAAGCATGAGGATGAGATAGTGGCAGTTTACTTTGAATGAACTTAAAGGTAACCAGGAGATACTAAATAGTCCTGATACCATCTAGTTCCATGTTCATGTGACAGAGCTGACTGCTTTCTGACCAGAAGGGAAGGTAAAAGAGGCAGTTCCAAGATAGCACAATGCTCTAGGCAGAGAACAATGAAACCTGGAATAAGACTGGAGGATGCCTGTCATGGGCTACCTTCTAGATACATTCTTATGAGACTAGCAGAATTCTCTTCTGTCTGGGTGAGCAGTGTGGATTAGAGGAGCTGAGAAGTATCCCAAGTTTAGCTGTGCCTGGAAGAAAGGATCTTCCACAAATCAAAGTGAAATCCATTGTGTGATGAAGACCTTCCAAGAGAGAGTAGGGATGTGTTTTATACACATAACATGTAAGAAAGCTTTAGAAAACCAGGGAAAGATACCAAAAGGACAGTTGGATGGGCAGGTCTAGTGTCCAAGATGAAAGTGAGCCATGGCATTTACTTAAAACCCTTATACCAGGTGTAAAGGATAAAAGGAGAGAAGAGTTTCCCAGGCAGTCCCTGCTTTAGAGACTCAAATTTAGGGTTAGGGCTAGGGTACGGCTAGGGTTAGGGCTAGGGCTAGGGCTAGGGCTAGGTTTAGGGTTAGCACTTAGGCTAGGTTTAGGGTTAGTGTTAGTGTTAGGGTTAGGATTAGGATTAGGGCTAAGGTTAGGCCAGGGTTAAGGCTATGGTAGGTCTAGGGTTAGGATTGGATTTTGGGTTAGTGTTAAAGCTAGGGCAGGGCAGGGCTAGTATTAGGGTTAGGATTAGGATTAAGAAGTACAGAAATAAGAAATTTCTCATGGTTGCAAGAATGTTCCAGTAGCTAATTTTGATTAAGTCATTAAAGGACTTTATCAGACTTGGCCCTTGTCACAAGTAACATCAAAGAAGACCAACAGCCCACAGGTCAACTAGCTTTTAAGAAATAAGTCAAACAAGTCTGCCCAAATAATCAAAATTCATAGAGGAAAGATTATTATCTTTAATTATTCTTTGTCTCATAAACATTACCCCACAGTCTATAAGTTGCATAGAAGCATCATTCTCTTTTGAACTCTTACCAATGGGAAAAAACTAATAAAAGATGAATACATAGAAATTTTTACATTCTCCCCAATGAGTGACTTAATAGCAAAGCTCTTAGCAAGCAAACAGTGGGAAGTTTCACAGATATATTTTTTTCTATGCCCTAGAAGTTACAAGTGGCTTTAGTTTTTTTTATTTGATAATGATAAATTTAACTTTCTTTTCCTGATTGTAGGTCTGAAGCACAAATTTACTTCCATGTACTTTCCAGATATTGAATTTTGTTATCAAATTGCTTGCAAGTCCCTGAAGATTCTCCATGGCTATGTGAATGTTTTCAATTTCCCAACTTCGGCTCTCCGCACACCTGTGTTCTGTGCTGTTCTAAACAATGTGATCTAGGTTAGAACATTGCTCCCATTCCACAGAGCAGGTCCATGCTATGGAGGGGACATAATGAATTCTGACAGCTTGCTGCAAAGAGGGAAGGTGGGCAGGTGTGAACACTAATAAGAAGGTATAAGAGGGGCTACCATTTGGAAACTTAACCACGGGCTTCCATAACTTCACACGTAAGTCAGGAACAGCACAATCTAGAAAGCCCATGCAGGGCAGTCTTGCCAGACTCTCATCACACCTAGATAATTTCACGTTTAGTCCACAAGCACTATTGTCAATTATTCATGCACCCAAACTGGTGGGAGCCCACCCAGTAGAAATCAGGCAGAGAACCACTTTGGAGAAGATCATGCAATCTGAGTAATTTTCCCAAACTGTTTTATATATTCCAATAGTTGTCCGGTTCTCGATGGTTAGCAGTACAAACCCATGTGGTGTGCATCTATTTGATGGGAGGTCATAAGCTGGGAGTTACAGCATGGCAACAGCTGAAGAAGTCACACCGCAGCTGTGATATTAGTGGACTGGACGCATTAATATCTCATGAGGGTGAACCCCAGGGTGTGATGAGCAAAGATGAAGGTTCTACATTAGAGTTGATTAGTTACTCCAGTGGTTTTGGCTCTTTAAAAGAAAAGAATTCTGACCAAGAATCAAGGAACGAGATGCACTCCAGCTGCAGTAAGATGAACTTGTCTATCAGTCTTCTTAAAACTTAGTTCTAGAAAATATTGTCTCAAGAGATACTATTCTGGGTTTTTTTTAAGTCCTTAAAACAGTGGCCAGAAAGAAGCTGGGGGGCGGGGGGAGATGGTGCAGTGGTTAAGGGTAGTACGGCTCTTGAAGAGATCCTGGGCTTCATTCCCAGCACCCACATGGAGACTCACAGCTGATGTAACTCCAGTTCCAGGGGATCCAATGCTCTCTTTAGATTTCCACAGGGTCCTACACAAGCTTGGGACACATACATGCACTCACTCATACATGTACACGGTGAATGAATGAATGAATGAATGAATGAATGAATAAATAAATAAATAAATATTTATCTTAAAAAAAAAACAAGAAAGCCACCATGCTACCCAAAATATCCAAGAACATTTTTTTCGTTGTAAATAAACGGGGGTATCAAATGTCTAAAAATGCTGAAAACGGTTTTTTAAAAGTGTCATATATTGATAGTAGCATATCTGGTGCGGGGGGCAGGGGGAGAAAGTGATGGGGTGTGTACCGTGTGCATGTGGAGACAGAAAGAGCAGCTTTATGGAGTCTTTTCTCTCCTTCCATCTACTCCGTTTCAGGGCATCAAACTCCAGTCATTTGGCTTACGCCACAAGTGCCTTTATCGGCTGAGCCATCTTGCTAGCCTGACAGCGGCGCTTAGATACTATGTCGCAGTTCTTTCCATTGAATTGATTTGACACCTTGAAAGAGGGACTTGAAAAGAATACTCTTTTGCTACATATTTGCAGTTCAGACCTATCATTTTTTTTTTTTATCATCCCCATGCCAAGTGTGGTAGCAAACCCCACACGGGTTGCGAGCCTGCGGCAGTGTTATAGTTTCTAAGAAGACAACTATATCATCAATATGAATCATAGCCAAAACCAGGAAGTGATGGAAGGGAAAACAGCATTTCCAAATTCTGCCGTTGGAAAGAATCTTTCACCAAGCATGCTCCCACATTCTAAATCAGTATCAATAAGCAATCTCAGAATGATCCCATGAGCCCTTACTAAGTTTTCTTTATAAAACCCAGAGAATGAGGAAGATTTTTTTGTTATTTAAAGTAAAAAATAGATTACATTAAAAAAAAATCAGCCTTAAAAGGGACAGAATTCTGAGTAACACCAGGTGCTGGCTCTCACTGCTAATTGGAATGGCTGCTTTTAGCAAACCCCGTAGCCGCTAAAAGCCTCTGTTGCTATGTGGCTCCTTCACCAGCACCAAGGGCAGAGTGCTATTGGCTGTCTTCTACCAGAGACACAGCTACAAAATTTGCCAACCAAAATAGGGAGCCAGCCCCATTGCTTAAACATATAGGGAGAAAAATCTTAAGGATGTCACTAGAAGAAAATGCAAACATATTTCACTCTGAATGGCTTGGGTAAAGTAGCAGACCCTTACAGGATGCTGTTTGAAGCCTTGTACTGTGTAGAGCTGATCACAAAATAAGAAGCCTTTAGCCCATTCTTGGTTACCTTCTTGCTAGTGCACCAACTGACCAGTGTACTACAGTTTTGGAAAATACTGTGAAGCTCTTGTCAACAGTTGTGTTTATGTTGGATGTTTGTTCTGGGAATGCTAAAGTTTTACTTTAAATTGGATAGCATTTTATCAGTTAAGTCTCCTGGCTTGAATAGCAACTCTCTCTGTTGGAGTTGTTTTGCCTTGGTGTTCCTAAATTTACAGCTTCATTTACATATGCTGACTTTTTTTTAATTGGATATTTTATTTATTTATTTATTTACATTTCAAATGTTATCCCCTTTCTGGGTTTTTCCTCTGCAAATCCCCTATCCTGAGCCCCCTTACCCTGCTTCTATGAGGGTGCTCTCCTACCCACTCCTGCCTCACAGCCCTAGCATTCCTGTACACTGGGGCATCAAGCCTTCACAGGACCAAGGGCCTCCCCTCCCATTGATTCCAAATAAGGCCCTTTCAGCTACCTGGTCCTTCCCCTAACTCCTCCATTGGAGTCCCCGAGCTGAGTCCAATGGTTGGCTTCGAGTACATCCACATCTGTACTGTCAGGATCTGGCAGAGCCTCACAGGAGACAGCTGTGTCAGGCTCCTGTCAGCAAGCCCTTCTTGGCATCAACAATATTGTCTGTGTGTGGGATGGATCCCCAGGTGGGGCAGTCTCTGGATGGCCTTTCCTTCAGTCTCTGCTCCACTCTTTGCCCCTGTAGTTCCTTTAGACAGGAACAATTCTGGGTTAAAATTTTGGAGATAGGTGGGTGGCCCCATCCCTCAACATGGAGGGGGAATGCCTAACCTCTGGATATGGTTTTTAAAAAAAAAAAACTACATTTGAATGATACTTCTCAGGAATGATTTCATGAAACATTCAGGGTTCAACAATACTTTTCCAGAAACCTCTCTGGTCTCCTTCATTTCCCAAGATTCTTAGTTACTTGTCATATTGTATGATGGATACACTATTAGAAAGAAGTTACTGGGGCTGGGGATTTAGCTCAGCGGTAGAGCGCTTACCTAGGAAGCGCAAGGCCCTGGGTTCGGTCCCCAGCTCCGGAAAAAAAGAACCAAAAAAAAAAAAAGAAAGAAAGAAAGAAGTTACTGAGAACAATCGAGGAGGGGAAAAAATCCAAGACTAACATCACTAAAATCACCTTCCACCCTAACAATAAGTCTTTCCCTTCCCCAGAAATAAAGAACCAGACATATGTAAATATTATGTAAATGAGCATAGATTCTCTCTTTCATGGCTGAGACAGATCATAGCCGGCAGAATTCCTAACAGCTAGCCTTTCCCTAAAGAACTCTACACCACAGATTTTAGACATGCTTGTCTAAGTTCATACAACGAAGCCGAGTTTAGCCACAGCTTGAGCCCACTCTTGGTGAACTTGAAGACATCTCCTTAAATACCCAAGTTGTCTCCCAAATGCCGTCCGAGCATCTGGGTCTAAATGCTGAAGCATCAGGTCTCTGTGTCTGTCGCTGTTTACACTGTAGCTCATGCAAAAGCAGTTACTTGGGTTTTTGTTTGCTGTGGCTTGGGTTCTGTATTCTCTTCCTTCCTCGGGTTAGTTTTGCAGGTTTCTCCTCAAATCAACCTCCAGCTCTTTGAACAAACGTTTACTGAGGCAGCATGAATGCCCTGAACCTGGCCAGACCTTTGTTTCCCCATTGAGAAAGCGTGTTGTTGTTTTTGTTTTCTTTCTTTCTTTTAATCACAGCCACAAAATTAGGACTGATTTTCAGAACAAAACCAACCTGATTGGCACAGACTTCACAAATCTTGTCTCTTGGGAAATTACACATTTAGAGCAAAATAAAATCTGCCTGAAAAGGTCTTATTTTAGGGTCAGCATTAGAAGAGGCCTCAACTTCAAGAAAATCAGAGGATTGTTTCTCACCTTGAAGGCAAAGCACTTTTGAAAGCTGGGGAAAATTATACCTAGTCATTTTAAATTGTCATTGAAAAGCTCAGAAGTGATTTCACTCCTATATGTCTCTCTGGTGTTTCTGAAAGAAAAACCACAAGAGTTTCTTTAAAATCCCTAGAGAAGGGCTGACAAGATGGCTCAGCAGGTAAAGATGCTTGCTGCCAAGCCAACCATCCAGAGTTCAATCTCCAGGACCCTCCTATTATTGTTCTGCTAAATGGTCACAGTGTTAAAGCAGCTCCTAATGACTTACCATTATACCCATAGATTAGGGTCTCTCTCAACCCTCCCTAGAGAAGCTTCTATTTGCAGTAGATAGCAGTTAACCCAGACTGGTCAAGCTGCAGAGAATAAGAGACCATGGAATGTTCAACATCAAACAGGATACCTACATTACAGCCTCTCCTCCCAAAGCTCAGAGATCGTTTAGGAAAAGGGGGGATAAAGCTTGTAAGAACCAGAAGCAGTGGGTAACTACAAGGACACAGTGGGCTTCCCAGACATGGCAGTACAGTTGCACATATGAACTCATGGTGGTTGTAATTACAGTGTGCACCAGACCTACATGAACTGGAGCCCATACCCTACATGGGCATAAAATCCCACCCCTCGCTGAGGAGCTGGTCACATTTGGTAGTTCCTGGGAAAAGGAGAGTCCATTTTCTTTAAGAATGTGACCCCTGGTAGATCGATAACCATCCAGAGAGTGATCACACATCCAAGAGTATATGGGTAATACAAATTGGACTTGATGAGAGAGAGAGAGACAGAGACAAAGACAGAGAGACAGAGAGAGAGAGAGACAGAGACAGAAACAGAGACAGAGACAAAGACAGAGAGAGACAGAGACACAGAGAGAGAACAGGAAGTTGTGCAGTACAGAAGGGCATGTAGATTTGGGAGAAGATGGGACAGGGAAGTGACTGCAGTCCAAACCTATTGTACAAAATTCTCAAAGAAGTTATTAACAAAGAAAAATGGGACATCGGTTTATAAATCAGATCTTACTTGATAATAAAAAGCAAAGGCTGACCTATGCTGCCACAAAAAGGGCCCTTGAAAACATCATGATGCAAAACAAGACAGACTAAAAGGCCGTGGAGTGTAATGTTCCACTTCATAGTAAAGTTCAAACCAGGACTGCACAGAAACAAAAAGAGATATTCTAAATTAGCGGCTGCGCAGCTCTGTCCATTTTGCACATTTCACCGGTAGATTTTTAGTTACCTGAAATGCATCTTGACAAAACTGAACAATAGTGTTTAGAAGTATTACCCACCTTGACTGTATACCCTCTTCACACTCATCCTGAGAAAACACAAAGATGTGACAAGTGAGTGGGGTTGAAAGAAAAAGAAGTAACAATGGCTACTTTTAAATTCATAAATATCTACGGTCTGGAACAAACAGTGGTCTGAGCATGTATCTCTCTGAGACAATCTGTAGTAAGAGAAAGAATGTATCCATGGCTCACCTCCCACAGCACATTTGCCTACTCAGTGATTCATTCATTAAACACCCTCTTCCTCCTAGAAGCAATCTGTTGTGTAGATAACTAGAGTAATGTAAGAAATGGTACAACCAGCTTAAGATGTCCTAGCTGGCCTAGAAAATCAATGGCAAACATCTCCTTAGCCCCTTCTCATTATTTGCCATTGCTGTGGCAAGATATATATATGGGGCTGGAGAGATGGCTCAGCGGTTAGAGCACTGACTGTTCTTCCAGAGGTCACGAGTTCAAATCCCAGCAACCACATGGTGGCTTACAGCCATCTGAATGAGATCTGATGCCCTCTTCCGGTGCATCTGCAGACAGTGAGTGTACTCATATACATAAAATAAATAAATAAATCTTTAAAAAAAAGATATATATATATATATATATATATAAAATCTTTTAAATTTGGTATTTATTGCCAACCTGATTGCATTTGGAATTTATTAAGAACCTTGGGGTGGGTCTAGAAAGACATTTCCATGAAGGAAAAGCTGAGGAGAAAAGCCTGTCTCCAGCATGAGGAGCGCCTATAGTACCCCAGATCTAAAGAGATGTAAGGGCAAGGCAAGGCTGTTTTTGCCTACTCTAATTTTGCCCTTTGCTAATGAGTGCATCTGCACTGCTACCCCCCCCACCGCCGCCGCCACTACCACCAGTGCTAAGCTCTTCAAAGCTTTTGAGTCCAGCTTTTTTGGCCTTCCAACACATACTAAAAATCAGTCACTCTTCCAGAGCCCTCCAGGCCTCCAGCACCAAATTTGGTACTGTTGAGACATCCAGCTTTGTGAACTGAAAAGTTCACAATGGGACCCTAGCCTCACTGGAATGCAGACAACCTCTGCTAGAGTAGCCAGCACTTCCTCCATAAGCCCATCTAGTAAATCTCTTCCCATAACACTATTCCTTCTCTCTCAGCTCTGTTCCTCTAACTGACCGCTGTGACTGCACAACAACCCAATAGTAACTGTGTTTTGCAGATAAGACAAAACAAAACAAACAAAACAAAACTTGTCCAGAGCTACCCAGCCAGCAAAAACAGAGCCAGGATCTGTTTCAAGAACCTTTAGAGTCCAGAGTCTAGAATTTGTGCTCTTAAGCCCTCTCTCCCCTCCCTTAGTTCCAGTGTTTAAAGTAGTAATTACAACACATTGTTTTTTCTCATATCATTAAGATTGTGTGTGCGCGTGCGCGCGTGCGTGCGTGTGTGTGTGTGTGTGTGTGTGTGTGTGTGTGCGCGCGCGCGCGCGCGCGTGTGCGTGCGCGTGCATGTACTCCATACAAAAAAGGCGTTAGAGCTCTGAAGTTAAGAGTTACAGGTAGTTGTGAGCTGTCCAGTGTGGGTGCTGGGAGCCAAACTCCCTTCACTGGGAAGAGCTGAATCTGTTCTTGATCACTGACCTCTTATGTTTTTTAATCCAAGTTAAAGTTCATATAGTCACCTAATGTGTTCCTTTCTTCACTGAAGACTTATGAGCAGACTCAGTAAGAATGACCCACCTGCTGTGTACACACATCCATTTCTTCACCACATCTGATAAAATCACAATCACTACTGCATGGTGGCTCCCATAGGGATCTGTACCCTGTGCTTTGATATAAAATAGCCCCGAGGAATTAACATCTGACTTTTAGACTAAAATACATGAACTGCTACAAACACAAAATATAAACGAACCTTTAAAGAAAACTATTGAAACCCCATATAGGAACAATTTGATTAAATTGTCACAGGGACAATTTAATCATTCATTTGATTAAATTGTCACAGGGACAATTTAATCATTCATTTGATTAGCTATATCTAAAATTATAAGCAAACCACAAATCTAAAAATAAAATAAACATTTAAGTTAAACCAATATTTGTTTGACTTAAAGGGTTCTTTTCTTTTTAAATGCCAAAAAATAAGGAAAGGTATATATGTGTGTGTGTGTGTGTATCTCTCTCTCTCTCTCTCTCTCTCTCTCTGTGTGTGTGTGTGTGAGTGTGTGTGAGTGTGTGAGAGAGAGTGAGAGTGAGAGTGAGTGTGTGTGTGTGTGTGTGGTGTGTTTTACTGATGTTTGAAGTCAGGGCTTCATGAACACTAGGCAGGCACTGAGATCCATCCCCAGGCTCATTGTTCCCTGTAGGTCTGATATGTTTTCCCCTGAATTGAGCAATATTTTCCAAGAGCAGGATAAAATTATTCAATAACACAACAGTTATTGATCCCCTTGTATTTTTAGGTCTGCAACTTTCACTAACAACAGCACTCTGTTTAAAAGGAAGGTGAAGGCTGGTAGAATTCATGCAGGAATCTATCTGTGGTTACCACAAGAAGGATGTCTGGAAAAAAAACGCAAAGTATTGAGTTAGAAAGGGTCAGCAAACAGTGAAAACCATAAATTGGAAAGTAGAAGCCATAAGCTAAAAATACTCTAATAATTTAGTGAATTGAGGAAAGTGCTCTCAGTCAATCTAGAAAACCTAGAAAGAAAAAAAGAAGGAAGGAAGGAAGGGAGGGAGGGAGGGAGGGGGAGGGGGGGGGAGGGAGGGAGGGGAAGATGGATGGATGGATAGAACTTCATTCTGACTAGCCACATACATACTACAGATATCCATCTTAAAGACACACCCAGTCTCTTCCAATAACCTCTAATACTTCCTACCATTTTTTTAAATTTGTGTGTGACATGCATGTATACATGTTCATGTGTGTAGTGTGTGAAGGTCAGGGGTAGAAGTTGGGTGTCTTCATCTATCACTTTCCACATAATTGGTTTTGAGACAGTCTTACTTTTTGCTGCTATGATAAAATACCATGGCTAAAAGCAGCCTATACATGAAATGTTTATTTTGGCCTGTGCTTTCTGGGAGTTAGAGCCCATAAGGTCAGGGATGACATGGCATCACGTGAGTAGAGCTGAAAGAAGAGAGACGCTGTCTCCACCCACAAGCAGGAACCAGAGAGCTGAAGTGCACTCATGACCTCTCAAAGGCCACAGCCCATTATGCGTTTCCTACATATTCTTAAGTTTTCATAACCTCCCCAAACAGTATCATCAACAGGGACCCAGTTTTTAAGTAAATGAGGGGCATCTCTCATCCAAGCCACCACAATATCTCTCATTGAACCTGAAGTGCCCCAGCCCAGCAACACTGGCTGTCCGGAATGTTCTCCAAATCCAAGTGTCTCCATCTCTCCGGCATGGGGTTTACTGACTTGCACCACCATGCGTGCCTAGCTTTTCCCACAGATACTGGAGCTCCACACTCAAGCCCTCCTGCTGTCACAGCTGTTTACTGACAGAACCATTTCTGCAGCACCTTAAGCACAATTTAACATTTATCTTTGTCTTCTGTTCCCAACCAGTGAGATCTGAAGACAGAAATCACACAATCTTCAACATCTAACACTGTCATTCATTCATTCATTCATTCATTGATATAATACTATCAAACACCTCTATAAGCAGTGTTCTATTCTAGGAGCAATTACCATCAGTGAACAAAACATGCGTTTACTCTATAAATGACTGGCTATCCTGACTGTGATTTTAATGTGCTGAAATCAATGTATGCACAAAATGTTACTTAAGCCTCATAATTTTGACCCCCTTCTATAGAAAAAAGGGGCAGAAAAAGTTTAAGCAGTTTTTGGTTTTGTTTGTTTGTTTGTTTGTTTGTTTTTAAGAAACAGTAGAAACAAGACATGAGCGTGAGCAGGCCAACTCCTGAAATAGTTCATTGCCGGTTCTCCCTGTGTGCTATCACAGGCACGCTGCTGAACTTATCCACGTGAATGACTACCAGTCTAGTATCAAAAGCCAAGACAGCAGTGATGGCAAACAGAATTCTCTATTCTCTTCGTAGGTGTGAGGGTTGGTACAGCTCAGGAAAGCCAACAAAGAAGCCACTCAAATCATTAAAAATAAGACTCAGAAGACGGGGAGATGGCTCAATTCATAAAATGCTGGTTGCACAATCATAAGGACCTGAGTTTGGATTGGCAGCACCCAGACAAAAAGCAGGAAGTAGCAGCCTAACCTTGTTAGCCTCACGGAGGTAGGGACAGAAGGATCCCCAGAGCTTGCTGGCCAGCTAGCCTAACTGAATTCATTGTGAAGTCCCACACAGCACGAGACCTTGCCCTCAAAATAATAAGGTAGGGGTCCATAAAGAAAGATACCAGATGGGGTTGGGGATTTAGCTCAGCGGTAGAGCGCTTGCCTAGCAAGTGCAAGGCCCTGGGTTCGGTCCCCAGCTCCGAAAAAAAAGAAAAAGAAAAAGAAAAAGGAAAAAAAAAAAAGAAAGACACCAGATGTCAACTTCTGGCCTATACATACATGCGCGTGCGCACACACACGCACACGTACACACACACACACACACACACACACACACACACACAAAATAAAAAGTGGCTTAATCTGTGCCCTTGGAAAATGCAGTCAGGATGGGTCAGGAATTGAAAGTCAGCCTCAGTTACATATTAAATTTGTGGGAAGCTTTGGTATAAAAACAACAACAACAACAACAATAATAATAATAATAACAATAACCCTAACCTTTCCCATGCTAAAAAATTAATAATACTATGTTAGCCTGTATGAGGTCACAGGTGGCGAGAGAGCCATAAAACAAATGAGAAATACTGTGCCAAGAAGATAAGCAGAAGAGTGCAGAAAAGGACTTGATTAGTTCTATTTTTAAATGAGAAGACTGCAGGATGGAAAACTTCTAAGCCTTGCGAAGGAGATGGAGGAGAAAGGAGGACGAGACAGGAAGTCAGGTGGAGGACTAGACAGATGCAGAGATGGCAAGAACTGGCACGGGAGGAAGATGGTGTGAGGCAGAGTATGGGAGTGGACCTTGCTTTGGGAAAACGCCGAGACTGGACATGCGCAGTCTCATGAAGGTCAGCCGCGGAGCCAGCCCCACCCACGCGCCCCTCCAAAGGCTCCTGCTGCCTGAGAGATTGGCTCGGCCACCAGCTGCAGCCCTATCTACGCTGACGGCCATCACAGGTGGCCGCAGAAAGTAGTGCTACGAAAGTCTGCCTCTAAAGCATGGGTGGTCTTCAAGCAGGGCCACAGCCTTGACGTTGTTTTTAATAAAGCCTGGATGGAGGTCAAGGGGACACGTTCAAATGCTAAAAATGTGTCTAAGTAGAAATGTTATATTTTCTGTGAATTAAACAGAAAATGGAGCATTGTGGTCAGCACAAACATGCACACATAGACAAAAGCATGTCAGAAACAAGTCCTCAACATTTGCTTAGTTTTAAAAAATATTACAGAAAATAGAGTTACCAAAAATAATTGAGGAAGGCCAAGAAGATACCTCCATCAGTAAATGCCTTTCACACAGGCATGAAGTCCTGAGTTCAGTTTGCCAGCCTTCATGTAAAACATGTGGAAGAGTGCCTCTCAGTAACAGCACAGAGGGCAAGGAGAAAGAGCTGGAGCCTGGAGCTGTCCAGCCAATCTAGCCAACTGGTGAGTTCCTGCCTCAGCGAGAAACCTTGTGTCAAAAATAAAATGGAGAATGAGGGAGGACGTAACAAATACCAGTTTCTGGTCTCCATGTATAAACACAGACACACACACACACACAGACACACACACACACACACACACACACATATACTCATATACACACACATATGCACATTTACACACATATACATATATGCACTCATACTCATATACACACATTCATATTCATACACACACATTCAAGTATACACACATACACACACATGCACTCATAAACACATATATATACATCATACATATATATACACACATGCAGATACACACTACACACAGATATATACACACACAGTCATAGACACATACATACACATTCATATACACATATACACACACAAAATATACATACACAAACACTCATACACACACAGACACTCATACATACAAAATTTAAATAGAGAATAAAAGGAGACTCACGGACAGACCTTGAGAGATTTCAGTGAGACTCTGAGGTAGACACTTGAAGAAACCACTGAGGAGACAGACAGAGGAGATGAGTGTGGATATAAACCAGCAGGTAGCTGGACCGAAGACAGAATGTAGAGGAGATTCGCCCTGGACTTAAAGGCACAATGACTCTGTAGAGAGGTAAGTAACCATGTGCATGGCAAAGAATAGTTTGAGTGGGTTAAGCAAGTTACTAGCTAGTGAGGGAAGGGGCAAAACTATGATTTAGGCATTTAATAATAAATAATAAGAGACCGGGAGAGAAAAACAGACTTTTTTTTTTACAAGAATTAGACTTAGAATCTCTTCATGTTCATAAAAGGGAGGGAGGGAGAAAGGGAGGGAGGGCGGAGGCAGGGTGGGAAGGTGGGACATCTACACAGAAGAGAAACAAAACATACCCAGTACCCAGTACAAGTAAAAGTCCCCTTGTAAGGAACTCACACTTCCTTCACTCTTTAAAAAGCCAAATCTGATTGACCTCAACAGCACCCACAAGAGGCCACCCTCATGAATAGCCCCTGCAATTGTTTGGCGCTTCCATGGTTAGGCCACTCTGCCTGCTCCCCTTTGTTCCTTCAGTTGAGGAAGTAGGCACCTGCATTGTTATCTCTCTCGCTGTCACCTCTGTTTCAACTATTAGAAATCACTTTACCATCTTTAAATCTCCAGCAGTCTCCTAAGTGCATACAATATGCTGTGTGTACTCAACCCCTATTACCCCTCTCGTCTCTTCCCACTCCTCCCGTCCCCTTCTTCTTCCCGAGTCCCCTGCCTACTTTCATGCTGTTTGCTTGTTTATGTTGGTTTGTTTTGTGTGTTCAGAACTGCACTGTACAGATGATATCCAGAAGTCAGTGATGCACAGCACTCCTCCCAATACTCCAGGTCTGACCAGCTTTCTGCCCCCTCCTCCACAGCGTGCCCTGAGCCTTGAAGGGGATGATACAGTTGTTCCGGTTATTATAGTGGACCCTCGGTGGTCACTTCTCAACGACTTATGAAGGTATTTGCCCCAATCTCTTAGCTCTAGTCAGTAAAATCTGCTCAGTGAAGCCCTTTCTCATGATTACAAGAGTTCCATTGCCTTCAGAGACTAGAAATTACATTGCTGGGTGCTAAACACTGGGCTCATTTTTAAGTCAGTAGGACCAGAGGTAAGCAAAGTTTCCATAATTCCTTCTTTACCCAACATTTAGCCACCAACAACACTCAAGACAATATAAAACCAATCGGACATTTCATCTTAATCACAGTGCCCAGCCTCAGCTGCTCTTCATGACCCCTTCATGCCTTTAAAACCAGTACCACTTCGGTGACTCTTACACATTACCAAGTACAGCTGCAGCACGAGGTACAACCTTGGCGATCTCTGGAGCACAGCTTCTTTGTGCTCTCAGAAACACTTCCCAGAAGATTTCACCTCAGTGATGCTGATCTCTTTCTTAGCTCCAGCTAACCAGCATCAGTTGTCCCTGTAGTCTCCTTCTCCTCTTGACTATAAAGCCAGAGACGCATGGCTGAAGCTGCTGAGTTCTGCTGCCTGCAGGAGCTGGAACATGGCCCCCTTGTTCCATTACATTATCACCAGCTTCCTCGTTTCTTACTCCTTCACTGCCTAAGCTTGGCTGTCCTGGATCTTGCTATGTAGATTGACCTTGAATTTAGAGCTCTGCATGCCTGTCTCCTGGGACTAAAGGTTTGTACTAAGTTGACTGGAGCTGACTTAGCTGGGTGGGGTGGCCCCAAGGTCATTACTCCCTTAATTCAACTTAATCTCCTTGAGCACAGGATTCAGCCCCACTTCACTTCCGGGTCCCCCTTTAATACTTGAACCACATATTTTGTATTTTTCCTTTCTCAACTTCCCTGTTTTCATTAAAATGCTCTTCATGAGACTTAACCAGAGAACAGAGTCTATGATGGATGTTTCTGAGACTTCCTTTATCAACGCAATTAACTCTTCAGACAAGGGCAAAAAGCAGCCACAATCTTCACCAAAATACCACAAAAGCAGTCTTTACAGCACAAACTGAAATTCTTCTCCTCTGAAACCTCTTGGACCAGATCTGCACAATTCAAATCACTCTCAGTAACAAAGACTTCTGCATTCCTACTAAGGTAGCCCATTAAGCCCCATTTAAAGCATTCTACTGCTTTCCAAATCCAAAGTCCCAAAATCTACATTCTTCCAAACAAAAGTATAGTCAGACCTATCACAGCAATACCTAAATCCATGGTACCAAATTCTGTCTTAGTTAGGGTCTTCTTGATGTGAACAGACACCATGACTGATGTAAGTTTTATAAAGGACAACATTTAATTGGGGCAGGCTTACAGGTTCAGAGGTTCAGTACGTTATCATCAAGGCGGGAGCATGGCAGCATCCAGGCAGGCATGGTGCAGGAGGAGTTGAGTTCTACATCTTCACCTGAAGGAAGCCAGGAACAGACTGAGCCTCCTAAGGCAGCTAGGAAGAGGGTCTCCAAGCCCACCTCCTACAGTGACACACTTCCTCCAACAAGGCCACACCGTCTAATAGTGCCACTCCCTGGGCCAAGTATATGCAAACCATCACAGTCGATATCTGCCCAGCTCTTGTGCTTTTAAGGTTTAGTATAAATAGAAAGGGTTTGTGTCTTTTATTTGGGAACTAACTTATCTAAGGTAGGGTAGAAACACCCCCCCCGATAATGTCTGCTATAACGATGCATATAGCAGTATAGCAGAACTGCCAGATGTTGATAATGTCTGCTATAACGATACATATAGCAGTATAGCAGAGCTGCCAGATGTCGCCTCCTAACAGACATCCTTGAATGATATAAAGGTTACTTCCCCTCACTTATGTTCCTGATATTAAACAAATAAAAAGTGCAATTTGAGGTGAATGGAACCAGAGGCCAGATTGCCAGGAACCGAATGAATGCTGCTATTTACCGTGTGTTACACGGCCTCTCCCTGGACCTACCACTCTGTGCCTCTTCCCTACCCATAAGAAAGGGACAGTGTTACTACCCCACAGTGTTAAAGTGAGTTCAGTGAACTGACAGACACACAGCCTAGAATATAAGATGGTTGTTGCACATGTGGCAGGCAAACACACACGTATGCGTGCTCGCACGTGCACGCACACACACACACACACACACACACAACTATATCTTCTTTTAAGAATTAAAAGAAAGCAAATATATAAGATTTAGGAGACAGTGAATGAAAATAAATGCAGCAGACCATTTAAGCCAAAACTAGTCATAATGTAGGAAGTGCCCCCAGTTGATACATCCATAACAACCCATACACCTAAAGCTCAGGAAACATCACATGGGGGGAGGGGGCAGAGATGGAAAGATTGTAAGAGCCAAAGCAGCATCTCCTGTAAGATTATAGTGTCTGTATATGATGGGGAAGCTGGACCGTGAAATATCAACAATACGGTTTCCTAGAGAAGACCTGGGAACTGACCATGAGGGAAACCTCACAGGAAAGAACCACAGACAATCAGTGACTGCTGAAAGAGAGACTCAGCCTTCCCTAGGGATGAGTCCACTGACGGGGGGATAATACAAAGTGGTCAGTCCTGAACGTATACACACAAAGAATATTAACCAGAATCAGCAAATCGTCATTATGTGTTCAGTTTTTAATAGACACATCCATATGAGTAACGATAACATTTTAAAAAGAGAGAAAGACCATGAATTTGAGAGGGGAGATATCACAAGACAGTCAGGAAGGAGGGGGGAAGTGATATAAATACATTATACATTTATAAAAATAATTTCATTAAAAGCTCCAAGTGATCCAATCTTCTCATATAGATAGCTTAATATAAAATAAGAAAAGCCTAGGAAAACCAGATACAGGATCTCCCCACAGAGAAGAGACTTTGAATCTTACCTTCCAGGAGGGAGACATTCTGTTTGGACATCTGATTTCAAATTAAAAAATCAAGGCACATTTTTCTACTAAATTGGGTGTGGGGGGGACAGGTACTGCAAAAAATATATATCTATCTAGAGATATTCTGTGGTTGACAAGAGCAAAACTTTTACCAAGCTGTGGGAGACTGGTGATCAAGCCCTTCCCTCTTTAATGAGAGATCTGTTGCTAGGATTCCAGTGCCTCCAAAATCTGCAGGACAACAGGCAACTGATGAGACAAGCTTGCCAAGAGAGAATCGCAGACCCAGAGGACCACAACAATGCATTATGCTAAGAAACCTGGTCCAGAACTGGGAAAAAAATAACCTGTTGGTGTGAGATCGCTTGTGTAAGTCATCAGCTATCCCCAGTTAACAAAGCTGCGAAGACAGACTCTTGTTCAAATGAAAACATAGCCAAATAGAATATACTCACAGTTGGCTATAAAATATTTTATTTTAAAATTTTTTGTTAAATCATCTAATAACCCATTAGGTTCTAGACTGCCCTTTGTCTGATACTTTGTTTTAGTTGTTTAGAGATTGTGTGTGTGTGTGTGTGTGTGTGTGTGTGTGTGTGTGTGTGTGTGTGTGTGGAAAAGCAAGCTTCCAAAAAAAAAAAAATTTCAGTGAGTGACCTCTAACCTTCCCACTGGGTGGCAGCGGTCCTTTTCCCCTGCAAGACACGAGGTCCCTATCCAGAAGAGCTGCAAGTGGAGTCTTGTTCATTAGGAGACGGCCAGGTCCTTTGAAAGCTCAGTAGTCGTGGTAGAACAGCCGAGCTGGCAAAACCTCCAAAGGCAGCTCAAGAAAATGCCACGCTGTGACCCTCAGCTCACAGCTGCCAGCCGGCCTGGGTACATGGCAAGGATGGTGGAACCTGAGATCGGACTCTCCCCATTCCTTTCTCTGCACCTCTCTCGTATTGAGAACTCCTACCCATTTTCTCACAAGCCAGTGACTGTCCAAGGACACCCGGCGAGAAACTTCATTATTTAAACATCATTTTATCTTTCTTAAAGGAACCCTGCATTCCAAAGTAACTTCTCAGTCATCTGGCAAATTAAAACCCTCACTGGTGAGGTTGGTGTATTTCTCGGTGATAAAACACTTGCCCAGCATAGGTTATGCCTTAGGTTCAATGCCCAGCCCTGGGGTATAAATCGATACTTCCATTTCTGTACTGACATGAGCTGAGATGTTGCAAACAAACGGATCTGCTTCATGAGCTACATAGAAAGCAGGAAATGGACTGAATTGTCCCATTATTTAAAAGGAGGGAGTGCACAGTCCAATTATCCCAAATGAGAATATAATCAATGGCAGTCCTGGAAGGAAATCACTGGATAGGGAGCAGGAGCATCTGATGAAGGACAGGGGACCTGTGGCCCTTAAGAGAGAGCTCTGCTCATGATCTGAGCACCCAGAGAGTCTAGCTGGGAGGAGAAGGAATCCTAACACTTGGAACACAGGATTCATCTCATTGTCCTTCTATTTGTTTTCTGTCCATTTTTGTTTTTTGTTTTTTGTTTTTTTTTTCCGGAACTGAAGACCGAACCCAGGGCCTTGCGCTTGCTAGGCAAGCACTCTACCACTGAGCTAAATCCCCAACCCCCCTTTCTGTTTTTTCAATGCTGAGGTAGAATGGCGGGCCTTGCTCAAACTAGATAAGCGCTTTACTACTCTGCTATATCCCTGGTTCTCAGTTTATTTTTTCCCTTAAGAAAGTGAACATGGGATGGTTTGCAGTGCTAATGGTGAAGGGTTTGGGAAACCAAAGGAAGAGGACTCATATTCCCATTCTAGCACTCGTGTAGTGAGGATCTTCGCAGCTATAACATGAGAGCAATATCAATCTAATAAGAATGCTAAGAGAATTCAACCAAACATACGCCAAGAACATGACACATAAATGTGCCTACGGTGTAGAAGCTGGTGACGAAGACAACAGCAGTTAACAGGTGCAGGCCACATACGTGTATAGTCTCAAGTGATAGAGACTCAGCATGTCCATCTCATCAAAGAGACGACCAGTTAAGCAGAGACACAAAGTGTACCGACCACCGCGTGCTGGCTAATAACGTGGAGTTTGAGGTCAAAAAAAGTCAAACTCTGGCTTTCCTCCTTGCTAACTTGTCAGAATTGGACAAGTCATTTAACCCTTGGCAACATAGTTTGCTCAACCCCAAAGTGAGGTATAGGACCCATAACATTGGGTTGATTGAAATAGTATGTGTACGTGAGGTCTACACTGGTATAGATAAGATAGTACACAGGGAGAGTCGAATAACTGGTCTCATTTGTTAATGTTATCTGGGATTTCCACAGGTGTAGGAAATGAGAATTCCAGGTTGAAGGGAAAAGCAGTGGTGGGAGGAAAAGGAGACAAGGTATGTGGCCAGGCAACACTAGGAGTGGTGCCCAGATGTGAGACTCCCAAAGCCAAAATCATTAGGTCACTTCTTGTTCAGAAGATAGCTATCCTCTCAGTTCAGTATCATGGCTTGTACTACCTACTCTTCATGGGTCATGAGGATAGGTACCAAACAGATGGACACAACCTTCTCCAGAGTACATCCCTGGGAGCCCCTATGAGAATCCAAATGGCTTTGAGTGCTGCTGGAGTAAATTCTTGACTAATACATGGCACCCAAAGATTTTTTCCATTTTTTCTCCACTTTTATTAAATTGGGTATTTCTTATTTACATTTCAAATGTTATTCCCTTTCCCAGGATCCAGGACAACGTCCCCCTAACCCCTCCCCAACCCCTTCTCTATGGGTGTTCCCCTCCCCATCCTCCTCCCATTACCGCCCTCCCCCCAACAATCCTGTTCACTGGGGGTCCAGCCTTGGCAGGACCAAGGGCTTCCCCTTCCACTGGTGCTCTTACTAAGCTATTCATTGCAACCTATGAATTTGGAGCCCAGGTTCAGTCCATGGGTAGTCTTTGGGTAGTGGCTTAGTCCCTGGAAGCTCTGGTTGGTTGGCATTGTTGTTCATTTGGGGTTTCAAGCCCTTTCAGCTCTTTCAGTCCTTTCTCTGATTCCTTCAACGGGGGTCCCGTTATCACTTCAATGGTTTCCTGCTGGCATTCGCCTATGTATTTGCCATATTCTGGCTGTGTCTCTCAGAGAGATCTATATCCGGTTCCTGTCAGCCTTCACGTCTTTGATTCATCCATCTTATCTAGCTTGGTGGCTGTATATGTATGGACCACATGTGGGGCAGGCTCTGAATGGGCCTTCCTTCTAAACTTGGCTTCCCTGTCCACTCCTAAGGGTATTTTTGTTCCCTTTTAAAGAAGGAGTGAAACACCCACATTTTGGTCATCCTTCTTGAGTTTCATGTGTTCTGTGCATCTAGGGTAATTCAAGCATTTGGACTAATAGCCACTTATCAATGAGTGCATACCATGTGTGTTTTTCTGTGATTGGGTTACCTCACTCAGGATGATATTTCCCAGTTCCATCCATTTGCCTATGAATTTCAAAAAGTCATTGTTTTTGATAGCTGAGTAATATTCCATTGTGTAGATGTACCACATTTTCTGTATCCATTCCTCTGTTGAAGGGCATCTGGGTTCTTTCCAGCTTCTGGCTATTATAAATAAGGCTGCTATGAACATAATGGAGCATGTGTCTTTGTTGTATGTTGGAGCATCTTTTGGGTATATGCCCAAGAGAGGTATAGCTGGGTCCTCAGGTAGTTCAATGTCCAATTTTCTGAGGAACCTCCAGACTGATTTCCAGAATGGTTGTACCAGTCTGCAATCCCACCAACAATGGAGGAGTGTTCCTCTTTCTCCACATCCTTGCCAGCATTTGCTGTCACTTGAGTTTTTGATCTTAGCCATTCTCACTGGTGTGAGGTGAAATCTCAGGGTTGTTTGATTTGCATTTCCCTTATGACTAAGATGTTGAACATTTCTTTAGGTACTTCCCAGCCATTCGATATTGCTCAGCTGTGAATTCTTTGCTTAGCTCTGAACCCCATCTTTTAATAGAGTCATTTGACTCCCTGCAGTCTAACTTTGTGAGTTCTTTGTATATTTTGGATATAAGCCCTCCTATCAGTTGCAGGATTGGTAAAGATCTTTTCCCAATCTGTTGGTTGTTGTTTTGTCCTAACAACAGTGTCCTTTGCCTTAGAGAAGCATTGTAGCTTTATGAGATCCCATTCATCGATTCTTGATCTTAGAGCATAAGCCATTGGTATTTAGTTCAGGAAGTTTTCCCCAGTGCCCATGTGTTCAAGATTCTTCCCCACTTTTTCTTCTATTAGTTTGAATGTATCTGGTTTGATGTGGAGGTCCTTGATCCACTTGGACTTAAGCTTTGTACAGGGTGATAAGCATGGATCGATTTGCATTCTTCTACATGTTGACCTACAGTTGAACCAGCACCATTTGCTGAAAATGCTATCTTTTTTCCATTTGATAGTTTTGCTAAAAATCAAGTGACCATAGATTTGTGGGTTCATTTCTGGGTCTCCAATTCTATTCCACTAGTCTATCTGCCTGTCTCTGTACCAATACCAAACAGTTTTTATCAATATTGCTCTGTAATACTGCTTGAGTTCAGGGATAGTGATTCCCCCAGAAGTCCTTTTATTGTTGAGGATAGTTTTAGCTATCCTGGGTTTTTTGTTATTCCAGATGAATTTGGAAATTTTTCTGGCTAACTCTATGAAGAATTGGATTGGTATTTTGATGGGGATTGCATTGAATCTGTAGATCGCTTTTGGTAAAATGGTCATTTTTACTATATTAATCCTGCCAATCCATGAGCATGGGAGATCTTTCCATCTTCTGAGGTCTTCTTTAATTTCTTTCTTCAGAGGCTTGAAGTTCTTATTGTACAGATCTTTTACTTGCTTAGTTAAAGTCACACCGAGGTATTTTATATTATTTGGGACTATTATGAAGGGTGTCGTTTCCCTAATTTCTTTCTCAGCTTGTTTCTCTTTTGTGTAGAGGAAGGCTACTGCTTTATTTGAGTTAATTTTATACCCAGCCATTTTGCTGAAGGTGTTTATCAGGTTTAGTAGTTCTCTGGTGGAAATTTTGGGATCACTTAAATATACTATCATATCATCTGCAAATAGTGATATTTTGACTTCTTTTCAATCTGTATCCCTTTGATCTACTTTTGTTCTCTGATTGCTCTGGCTAGGACTTCAAGAACTATATTGAATAAGTAGGGAGAGAGTGGGCAGCCTTGTCTAGTCCCTGATTTTAGTGGAATTGCTTCAAGTTTCTCTCCATTTAGTTTAATGTTAGCTACTGGTTTGCTGTATATGGCTTTTACTATATTTAGGTATGGGCCTTGAATTCCTGTTCTTTCCAGGACTTTTATCATGAAGGGGTGTTGAATTTTGTCAAATGCTTTCTCACCACCTAATGAAATGATTATGTGGTTTTTATCTTTCAGTTCCTTTATATAGTGGATTCCATTGATGGTTTTCCACATGTTAAACCATCCCTCCATACCTGGGATAAAGCCTATTTGATAATGATGAATGATTCTTTTGATGTGTTCTTGGATTCGGTTTGCCAGAATTTCATTGAGTATTTTTGCAGCGATATTCATAAGGGAAACTGGTCTGAAGTTCGCTTTCTTTATTTGATCTTTGTGTGGTTTAGGTATAAGAGTAATTGTGGCTTCATAGAAGGAATTATGTAGCACTCTGATTGTTTCAATTTTGTGGAATAGCTTGGATAGTATTGGTATGAAGTCTTCTATGAAAGTCTGATATTCTTCACTGAACCCATCTGGACCTGGGCTCTTTTTGGTTTGGAGACTTTTAATGACTGCTTCTATTTCTTTAGGAGTTATGGGGTTGTTTAAATGGTTTATCTGTTCCTGATTTAACTTCGGTACCTGGTATCTGTCTAGGAAATTGTCCATTTCCTGCAGATTTTCAAGTTTTGTTGAATATAGGCTTTTGTAGTAAGATCTGATGATTTTTTGAATTTCCTCTGATTCTGTAGTTATGTCTCCCTTTTCATTTCTGATTTTGTTATTTTGGACACACTCTCTATGTTCTCTCGTTAGTCTGACTAAGGGTTTATCTAGCTTGTTGATTTTCTCAAAGAACCAACTTTTGGTTCTGTTGATTATTTGTATGGTCCTTTTTGTTTCTATTTGGTTGATTTCAGCTCTGAGTTTGATTATTTCCTGCCTTCTACTTCTGCTGGGTGTGTTTGTTTCTTTTTGTTCTAGAGCTTTTAGGTGTGCTGTCAAGCTGCTGATATATGCTCTCTCCTGTTTCTTTCTGCAGGCACTCAGAGCTATGAGTTTTCCTCTTAGCACAGCTTTCATTGTGTCCCATAAGTTTGGGTATGTTGTACCTTCATTTTCACTAAATTCTAAGAAGTCTTTAATTTCTTTCTTTATTTCTTCCTTGACCAGGTTATCATTGAGTAGAGCATTGTTCAACTTCCATGGTATGTGGGCATTCTTCCCTTATTGTTATTGAAGACCAGCTTTAGCCCGTGGTGGTCTGAATGGACACGTGGGATTATTTCTATCTTTCTGTATCTGTTGAGGCCTGTTTTGTGCCCAATTATATGGTCAATTTTGGAGAAAGTACCATGAGGAGCTGAGAAGAAGGTATATCCTTTTGTTTTAGGACAGAATGTTCTATAAATATCTGTTAAGCCCATTTGGTTCATGACTTCTCTTAGTCTGTCTATGTCTCTGTTTAATTTCTGTTTCCATGATCTGTCCATTGATGAGAGTGGAGTGTTGAAATCTCCTACTATTATTGTGTGAGGTGCTTTGAGCTTTAGTGAAATTTCTTTTATGTATGTAGGTGCCCTTGTATTTGGGGCATACATATTTAGGATTGAGAGTTCATTTTGGTGTCTTTTTCCTTTGGCGAATATGAAGTGTCCTTCCTTATCTTTTCTGATGACTTTTGGTTGAAAATCAAATTTATTCGAAACTAGAATGGCTTCTCCAGCTTGCTTCTTCAGACCATTCGCTTGCAAAGTTGTTTTTCAGCCTTTTAGTCTGAGGTAGTATCTGTCTTTGTCTCTGAGCTGTGTTTCCTGTAGGCAGCAAAATGCTGGGTCCTCATTACGTATCCAGTTTGTTAATCTGTGTCTTTTTATTGGGAAATTGAGGCCATTGATGTTGAGAGATATTAATAGTGATTGTTGCTTCCTGTTACCTTTGTATTTGGAGGCGAGATTATGTTTGTGTGCTTTTTTTCTCTTGTTTTGTTGCAAAACGATTAGTTTCTTGCTTTTTCTAGGATGTAGCTTGCCTCCTTGTGTTGTGCTTTACAATTTATTATCCTTTGTAGGGCTGGATTTGTAGAAAGGTATTGTGTAAATTTGGTTTTGTCATGGAATATCTTGGTTTCTCCATCTATGTTAATTGAGAGTTTTGCTGGGTACAGTAACCTGGGCTGGCATTCATGTTCTCTTAGGATTTGTTCGACATCTGTCCAGGATCTTCTGGCTTTCATAGTCTCTGGTGAGAAGTCTGGTGTAATTCTTATAGGTCTGCCTTTATATGTTACTTGACCTTTTTCCCTTACTGCTTTTAATATTCTTTCTTTGTTTTGTGCATTTGGTGTTTTGACTATTATGTGACGGGAGGAGTTTCTTTTCTGGTCCAATCTATTTGGAGTTCTGTAGGCTTCTTGTAGGTTTATGGGCATCTCTTTCTTTAGGTTAGGGAAGTTTTCTTCTATGATGTTGTTGAAGATATTTACTTGTCCTTCGAGTTGGGAGTCTTCACTCTCTTCTATACCTATAGGTTTGATCTTCTCATTGTTTCCTGTATGTTTTGGCCAGTACCTTTTTCTGTTTCACATTATCTTTGACAGTTGTGTCAATGATTTCTATGGAATATCTGCTCCTGAATTCTGTTGGTGAAGCTCATATCTATAGCTCCTTGTCTCTTCCTTTGGCTTTCTATATCTAGGGTTGTCTCCCTTTGTGCTTTCTTTATTGTTTCTATTTCCATCTTTCAATTCCTTCCCCTGTTTGATTGTGTTTTCCTGTAATTCTTTCAGGGATTTTTCTGTTTCCTCTCTAAGGGCTTCTACTTGTTTACTTGTGTTTTCCTGCATTTCTCTAAGGGAGTTCTTTATGTCTTTCTTGAAGTCCTCCATCATCATGATCAAAAGTGATTTTAAATCTAGATCTTGCTTTTCTGGTGTGTTTGGATATTCAGTGTTTGCCTGGTGGGAGAATTGGGCTCTGATGATGCCGTGTAGTCTTGGTTTCTATTGCTTGGGTTCCTGTTCTTGCCTCTCGCCATCAGGTTATCTCTGGTTTTACTTGTTTTGCTATTTCTGACAGTGGCTTGATCTTCCTATAAGCCTGTGTGTCAGGAGTGCTGTAGACCTGTTTTCCTATTTTCTTTCAGCCAGTTATGGGAACAGAGTGTTCTGCTCTCAGATGTGTAGTTGTTCTTTGTCCACTGGCTTTCAGCTGTCCCTGTGGGTGGGAACAAGAAGGGCCTGCCCCTTTTCTACTGGGTCCCTGTGCACAGGGGGCCAAGATGGCACTAGGTGTTTTCCTCTAGAGTCAGAAATGTGGGCAGAGAGTAATCTCCTCTGGTTTCCCAGGTGTGTCTGCCCCTCTGAAGGTCATGAGATTTGGGTGCAGGGAACTGTTTGACCAGGTCCTTTCCTATCCAGGCGCAGTCTGGACCACAGAGCTCCTGCAGCTTGACTGCTGCAATTTTCCCGTGCCCAGAGGCAATATACAGTTTCCTCTTGGGCCAAGGATGTGGGCAAAGGTGGCCAGAAGTTGCTGTCTCTCCTGCTCTGCAGGCTCAGGAGTGCCCACACTTCTGGATGATCTGCTTTGTCTCCCACAGGGTTTGGGAGCAGGGAACTGTAGGCTGAGATCAGAAAAGTCCAGGTGCCAGCTAGAAACCGGAAGTGTCCGGTCCCAGAGGAATTTTGCCTTTGTGTGTCCTGAGTCCACCAGGCAGGTCACTTGGAGCAGAAAAGTTGGTCTTACCTCTGGTCTCGGGCCTGAAGTCCAATTTTTTCCATTTTTATGACTCATTTTTATTTCACACACACATGGTTACAGATACCCAGGGAAGCCAGCAGCATCTGGATTTAGAGATAGTAACTCTGCCTAACATGGGTGCTGAGAACTGAACTCCGATCCTTTGTAAGAGCAGTATGTTCTCTTAACCACGGACCTATCTCTGCAGACCCACATTTTATCTTAAAATGTAACTGGTGAACTGACAAACACTACTGAAATGTATTATCATAGAAACATGAAGCATAAAAGCATGAGCTAAATACAGCTTATAAAAACATATGTGCACATGCACGTGCATACACACACACACACACACGAAATACCTATTTACCAAGACACAAATCCTGAGAAAGAAAGAAAAAAAATCCTCCTTTTGTTTTCTTCAGACATAGTGTTTCTTACTCATAAACAAAATAACTCTAATTAGCATATAAAGCTAAGTCTTTAATAATCCTTCGGAATTACACAGAGGAGGTCGCAAAATCACTTTCCATCTTTCTGACAAAGTGGATCAGGGGCGGGCAGTAACCACAAGCTCTCAGTTACTTTTTTTTTGGTCAGTTACTTTTTTATTTCAGTTAAATGACTCATCCTTTTTTTGCGATGTAAATTAACTGCCTGATGAGACTGATACCCTATGACCTCAGTCGACTATTTATAGTGGTCGTTTTGTAATTGAAATCAAATCGTTATCCTGGGGGGGAAAAGACAGAAGTGTGGCTTTCAAAACCTCGACTATAAAATATCATCGAGGACTCATTTAGAGTGTGATTGGGGGTCTAGGTTTAGACCCTGCGTCAGGCTGAATCCATGCAGGTACCCTGTCCAGCAGCACTAGACAAGTCTACTTTTGTCTTATGTATCCTAACTGTTCTGTTCGCTGTGCTGCCATCTGGAGCCTTGCACAGGAGAGCCTAATAAATACTGTATAATAATAAAAAAATAAATAAAATATCATCGACTGTAACTTGAAGAAACTTACCTTTCCAGGGTTTATTTCTCAAGGAGGGAAAAATTATAGGAAGACTTTCAGAGTAAACCAGGCAGTCAATGAAGGGGATCTGAGGGACAGGCTAACAAGCGTGATTCTAGCATTTTCTGACTTATCACACATCCACACACACAGTCTGTTCCTGCCTTCCACTTACACAGCACCCATTTCCCGATGGCTAGTGATTTCTCTCCGTGATTGAGAGGATGATGGTGTCTTTGCTGACTCCGGAATCCTGACACACTCTATCAAAGGTGAGAGTATGGATTAGCCGCCGCCTGCGCTTGCATAACACACATGGGAATGGAAACATCCTATTTTACTTTCCCCATGAAAGGAACATGAAGATTCCAAAAGGCTGGTAGCAGCCAAAGATTGTGCGACTCAAATCTCACTAGGATCATGTGGCTGTTATTCCGTGTGACTCAGATCAAACCTGATCTGTCATTTATCATGGCTGATCCATGGCTGAGGCACTAGGTTAGTGTAATCTTTCTGAGGATTTATAGGAGTCATATTCAAGTCTGGAATTGGCCTAGCATGAGGCAGCAGGCTTCCTCCCTTCCTCTAACCCCTTTGCAACCATGTAGCCTCTAAACTGTTGCTCCATTACCACACTGCTCTGGCTGCCCAGTCAGCCAAGTCCAATCCTTTAAAAATTTAATAACAAAACAGAGCAAAAGAATCCTTCTCTATACCTACATTTCTGTGTGCTAATCGAATTTCCTGGAGCAAAACAGTAAAGCCGCAAAGAATAAGTGTGCCTCTCACCCTGGGTGACAAGGGCAATTCCACAGAAAAGAGACAAGTAAAATGTCTTCATTATGATGAATTTTATACAAAGACCCTGCTAACTGCAGTTTGGCTAGACAGAGAAAATTGGACCTATTTAATTTAATGATCTATTAAAACTTGCGTGAAAGTGGCCTCAGAAATAAGAGAAAAAATTACGGCGAAAATGTCACCAGGGAGAGACTACCAGGAACATCTCCAGTGCTTCCAGTGCTGTGCTTGAATCTGGCAACCTCAGCACATCATAGAATCCAGTTCAGGGCACACAGTTCCTCATCTCGTTGTGAAGGCACTGAGCGTGAGCCTTGCTTCCTTGTTTTCTACTGGACTAAACTCAACCGCGCAAACTGGAAGGAATCAGTTGCTAAAACACAGACTGATCTGCTAGTGTTTCCTACATCAAAGCCAACATTAATCTGACCTAGAGAAAATGGTAAAGTCACATAGGGCAAGCCAGGGCAAGGGTAGGTGTTGGCGGTGGGCTTGCTGGGTTTGGACCGGCTACTTTGAGAAAGAGTAGAGATCTGGGGGGTGGGGGTGGACCAACTGTGAGAGAAGAGTGACTGGAGCAGACAAGATGTTCAGGGGGCATGGGACCAAAGAATGAGACAACGGGCAGAGGCAGGGAGTTATGGAGAGAAATGGACAAGTGGAATTCAAGGTGAAGGATGGGAAATCAGGCAGGATGCAGTAACACAACAAGATGGCAGCTAGCATCAGGTTCTAAGAACACAGAAAGAGACCAGAGCCCAAAGATGGAGACCAAGAGACCTGCATAGCTGTCTGGCTTTAAAAGGTAAACAGTGTCAAGCAGGGACCAGATCTCTGGAGCATCAGACACTCAGACTGATTTTCTAATAGGAACAGAACCCTAGGAACTGGATGCAACAAAGCAGCAGAGCCTTACAATTGTAACCAAGAAGAAAAGAGTTACCAACCTAGTTTCCTGCCTGCCGATGGACTCCTAGGAGCTTCTTCATAGGCTTGCTGAGCTGTGTAAATGAGATATATGTAGCACGCGGTGAAGCACAACATATATCACTTCTTTCCCTTTGCTCACACTACCCATCTCAGTGCAGTCCCCATACTCTGTTGGTTAAGGGTGTTTCTGAGTGCTATTTAATGACCCTACATCTCCCATCCAGTTCTTGCAACAGTGCCAGGGACACACAGGCCTGTCTCCTCAACGACAAAACTGAACTGGCTTACTTTGTCCAGGCTGTTGTAACAAAGTATCATCAACCTGCTGTCTTATAAACACCAATACATTTCTTACACTTCTAGAGGCTCTAATAGATCCTGACAGAGTCCAGTAAGACTGTGCTTTTTGATTTATAGATGGGGACTTCTCATTGTGTCTTCACATGCTGGGAAGTGTGACTTTCTGGGGTCCCCATCAACAGAGCACAAATGTTTCTCACAAAGGGCTGTACTCTTTCATACTGTCACATCTCCAAACCTCACTTTCCCATACTAGATACTCAGGGCCAGGATTTAAGCATGTAAATTTGAGGAAGGATGAAAATATCCATCTTTTGTGAATGAACAGCAAAATCATCCTTCAGCTGTGAGGAACACACCACACCCATGTGCTGGGTATATTTCCATCCTCCAGCTATGCAGGATACACCACATCCATGTGTTGGGCATATCTGCATCCTCCAGCTCTGTGGGATACACCACACCCATGTGCTGGGTATAACTGCATCCTCCAGCTCTGTGGGATACACCACACCCATGTGCTGGGCATATCTGCATCCTCCAGCTATGCAGGATACACCACATCCATGTATTGGGCATATCTGCATCCTCCAGCTCTGTGGGATACACCACACCCATGTGCTGGGTATAACTGCATCCTCCAGCTCTGTGGGATATGCCACACCCATGTGCTGGGCATATCTGCATCCTCCAGCTGTGCAGGATACACCACATTTATATGCTGCGTATATCTGCATCCTCCAACTATGCAGGATACAACATGCCTATGTGCTGGGCATATCTGCATCCTCCAGCTATGCGAGATACAGCAAATTCATATGCTCCTATATATCTAACAATTGCTCACTTAGCTTCGTACACACCAATCTTTAGCTCCAGCTTTTCTGGGATATATTTTGTTTCCGTCCTGGTTTGTGTGGCTCACACTGTGTCTAAGTTCCTTATGGTTTGATAGAACTTGAGGGGACGTCCACTTCCGCTATCCTCTCTATCTTTTTTGGGAAGACCGGACTCCCCAGGGTTCCTGTCACACATTTTCTGCTATAGAGTACAGAGAACCTTACACATCAAAAATGGAGGGGACAGGCGCAGATCTTCCTGGTTGCTGCCGCCGTGGAGAGCTCGTAAGCAACACCCCACGAGCAAACTTGAGCCTCGGGACCACAGGTAAGACAAACCTTCCTGCTGAAAGCGACCTGCCTGGTGAACTCAGGACACACAGAGGCAAAATTCCTCTAGGACCGGGCACTTCCGGTGTTTAGCGGGAGTCCCAAACCCGAGGATCCCTGCCCGCAGCAGCTCTCTGCTCCCAAACCCCGTGGGAGAGAGACCTCACCGCCTGGACAGGTGGGCACTCCTGAGACTGAAGAGCGGAAGAGACCACCAACACTGCCCACCCCTGCCCACATCCCTAACCCAAGAGGAAACTGTATACTGCCTCTGGGTTCCCGTAGAGAGGGCCCAGAGGGTCTGAGACACCGCCGGAACCTGAAGGGACTGACCGGATAAACAGTTCTCTGCACCCAAATCCCATGGGAGGGAGAGCTAAACCTTCAGAGAGGCAGACAAGCCTGGGAAACCAGAAGAGACTGCACTCTGCACACATCTCTGACTCCAGAGGAAAACACCAAACGCCATCTGGAACCCTGGTGCACGGAAGCTCCCGGAAAGGGCAGCTCAGATCTTCCTGGTTGCTGTCGCCGTGGTGAGCTTGTAAGCAACACCCCATAAGAAAACTTGAGCCTCGGGACCACAGGCAAGACAAACCTTCCTACTCCAAGCCACCTGCCTAGTGAACTCAGGACACAGGCCCACAGGAACAGCTGAAGACCTGTAGAAAGGAAAAACTACACGCCCGAAAGCAGAACACTCTGTTCCCATAACTGGCTGAAAGAAACCAGGAAAACAAGTCTACAGCACCCCTGACACACAGGCTTATAGGACAGTCTAGCCATTGTCAGAAATAGCAGAACAAAGTAACACTAGAGATAATCTGATGGCGAGAGGCAAGCGCAGGAATCCAAGCAACAGAAACCAAGACTACATGGCACCATCGGAGCCCAATTCTCCCATCAAAACAAACATGGAATATCCAAACACACCAGAAAAGCAAGATCTAGATATAAATCACATTTGATCATGATGATGGAGGACTTCAAGAAAGACATAAAGAACTCCCTTAGAGAAATGCAGGAAAACACAAGTAAACAAGTAGAAGCCCTTAGAGAGGAAACAGAAAAATCCCTGAAAGAATTCCAGGAAAACACAATCAAACAGTTGAAGGAATTAAAAATGGAAATAGAAGCAATCAAGAAAGAACACATGGAAACAACCCTGGATATAGAAAACCAAAAGAAGACACAAGGAGCCATAGATACAAGCTTCACCAACAGAATACAAGAGATAGAAGAGAGAATCTCTAGAGCAGAAGATTCCATAGAAATCATCGACTCAACTGTCAAAGATAATGTAAAGCTGAAAAAGCTACTGGTCCAAAACATACAGGAAATCCAGGACTCAATGAGAAGATCAAACCTAAGGATAATAGGTATAGAAGAGAGTGAAGACTCCCAGATCAAAGGACCAGTAAATATCTTCAACAAAATCATAGAAGAAAACTTCCCTAACCTAAAGAAAGAGATGCCCATAAGCATACGAGAAGCCTACAGAACTCCAAATAGATTGGACCAGAAAAGAAACACCTCCCGTCACATAATAGTCAAAACACCAAATGCACAAAATAAAGAAAGAATATTAAAAGCAGTAAGGGAAAAAGGTCAAGTAACATATAAAAAGGCAGACCTATCAGAATCACACCAGACTTTTAAGCAGAGACTATGAAAGCCAGAAGATCCTGGACAGATGTCATACAGACCCTAAGAGAACACAAATGCCAGCCCAGGTTACTGTATCCTGCAAAACTCTCAATTAACATAGATGGAGAAACCAAGATATTCCATGACAAAACCAAATTTACACAATATCTTTCTATAAATCAAACCCTACAAAGGATAATAAATGGTAAAGCCCAACACAAGGAGGCAAGCTACACACTAGAAGAAGCAAGAAACTAATCGTCTTGGCAACAAAACAAAGAGAAGAAAAGCACACAAACATAACCTCATATCCAAATATGAATATTACAGGAAGCAATAATCACTATTCCTTAATATCTCTCAACATCAATGGTCTCAACTCCCCAATAAAAAGACATAGATTAACAAACTGGATACGCAATGAGGACCCTGCATTCTGCTGCCTACAGGAAACACACCTCAGAGACAAAGACAGACACTACCTCAGAGTGAAAGACTGGAAAACAACTTTCCAAGCAAATGGTCAGAAGAAGCAAGCTGGAGTAGCCATTCTAATATCAAATAAAATCAATTTTCAACTAAAAGTCATCAAAAAAGATAAGGAAGGACACTTCATATTCATCAAAGGAAAAATCCACCAAGATGAACTCTCAATCCTAAATATCTATGCTCCAAATACAAGGGCACCTACATACGTAAAAGAAACCTTACTAAAGCTCAAAACACACATTGCACCTCACACAATAATAGTAGGAGATTTCAACACCCCACTCTCATCAATGGACAGATCATGGAAACAGAAATTAAACAGAGACGTAGACAGACTAAGAGAAGTCATGAGCCAAATGGACTTAACAGATATTTATAGAACATTCTATCCTAAAGCAAAAGGATATACCTTCTTCTCAGCTCCTCATGGTACTTTCTCCAAAATTGACCATATAATTGGTCAAAAAACGGGCCTCAACAGGTACAGAAAGATAGAAATAATCCCATGCGTGCTATCAGACCACCACGGCCTAAAGCTGGTCTTCAATAACAATAAGGGAAGAACGCCCACATGTACATGGAAGTTGAACAATGCTCTACTCAACAATAACCTGATCAAGGAAGAAATAAAGAAAGAAATTAAAGACTTCTTAGAATTTAATGAAAATGAAGGTACAACATACCCAAACTTATGGGACACAATGAAAGCTGTGCTAAGAGGAAAACTCATAGCTCTGAGTCCCTGCAGAAAGAAACAGGAGAAAGCATATGTCACCAGCTTGACAGCCCACCTAAAAGCTCTAGAACAGAAAGAAGCAAATACACCCAGGAGGAGTAGAAAGCAGGAAATAATCAAACTCAGAGGTGAAATCAACCAAGTGGAAACAAAAAGGACCATAGAAAGAATCAACAGAACCAAAAGTTGGTTCTTTGAGAAAATCAACAAGATAGATAAACCCTTAGCCAGACTAACGAGAGGACACAGAGAGTGTGTCCAAATTAACAAAATCAGAAATGAAAAGGGAGACATAACTACAGATTCAGAGGAAATGAAAAAAATCATCAGATCTTACTGTAAAAGCCTATATTCAACAAAACTTGAAAATCTGCAGGAAATGGACAATTTCCTAGACAGATACCAGGTACCGAAGTTAAATCAGGAACAGATAAACCATTTAAACAACCCCATAACTCCTAAGGAAATAGAAGCAGTCATTAAAGGTCTCCCAACCAAAACGAGCCCAGGTCCAGACGGGTTTAGTGCAGAATTCTATCAGACCTTCATAGAAGACCTCATACCAATATTATCCAAACTATTCCACAAAATTGAAACAAATGGAGCACTACCGAATTCCTTCTATGAAGCCACAAAGACCCAACAAAGAAAGAGAACTTCAGACCAATTTCCCTTATGAATATCGATGCAAAAATACTCAATAAAATTCTGGCAAATCAAATCCAAGAGCACATCAAAACAATCATCCACCATGATCAAGTAGGCTTCATCCCAGGCATGCAGGGATGGTTTAATATCTGGAAAACCATCAACGTGATCCATTATATAAACAAACTGAAAGAACAAAACCACATGATCATTTCATTAGATGCTGAGAAAGCATTTGACAAAATTCAACACCCCTTCATGATAAAAGTCCTGGAAAGAATAGGAATTCAAGGCCCATACCTAAACATAGTAAAAGCCATATACAGCAAACCAGTGGCTAACATTAAACTAAATGGAGAGAAACTTGAAGCAATCCCACTACAATCAGGGACTAGACAAGGTTGCCCACTCTTTCCCTACTTATTCAATATAGTTCTTGAAGTTCTAGCCAGAGCAATCAGACAACAAAAGGAGGTCAAGGGGATGCAGATCGGAAAAGAAGAAGTCAAAATATCACTATTTGCAGATATGATAGTATATTTAAGTGATCCCAAAAGTTCCACGAGAGAACTACTAAAGCTGATAGACAACTTCAGCAAAGTGGCTGGGTATAAAATTAACTCAAATAAATCAGTAGCCTTCCTCTACACAAAAGAGAAACAAGCTGAGAAAGAAATTAGGGAAACGACACCCTTCATAATAGACCCAAATAATATAAAGTACCTCAGTGTGACTTTAACCAAGCAAGTAAAAGATCTGTACAATAAGAACTTCAAGCCTCTGAAGAAAGAAATTGAAGAAGACCTCAGAAGATGGAAAGATCTCCCATGCTCATGGATTGGCAGGATTAATATAGTAAAAATGGCCATTTTACCAAAAGCAATCTACAGATTCAATGCCATCACCATCAAAATACCAATCCATTTCTTCAAAGAGTTAAGACAGAACAATTTGCAAATTCATCTGGAATAACAAAAAACCCAGGTTAGCTAAAACTATCCTCAACAATAAAAGGACTTCAGGGGGAATCACTATCCCTGAACTCAAGCAGTATTACAGAGCAATAGTGATAAAAACTGCATGGTATTGGTACAGAGACAGACAGATAGACCAATGGAACAGAATTGAAGACCCAGAAATGAACCCACACACCTATGGTCACTTGATTTTTGACAAAGGAGCCAAATTCATCCAATGAAAAAAAAGATAGCATTTTCAGCAAATGGTGCTGGTTCAACTGGAGGTCAACATGTAGAAGAATGCAGATCGATCCATGCTTATCACCCTGTACAAAGCTTAAGTCCAAGTGGATCAAGGACCTCCACATCAAACCAGATACACTCAAACTAATAGAAGAAAAACTAGGGCAGCATCTGGAACACATTGGCACTGGAAAAAATTTCCTGAACAAAACACCAATGGCTTATGCTCTAAGATCAAGAATTGACAAATGTGATCTCATAAAACTGCAAAGCTTCTGTAAGGCAAAGGACACTGTGGTTAGGAGAAAACGGCAACCAACAGATTGGGAAAAGATCTTTACCAATCCTATAACAGATAGAGGCCTTATATCCAAAATATACAAAGAACTCATGAAGTTAGACCGCAGGGAGACAAATAACCCTATTAAAAAAATGGGGTTCAGAGCTAAACAAAGAATTCACAGCTGAGGAATGCTGAATGGCTGAGAAACACCTAAAGAAATGTTCAACATCTTTAGTCATAAGGGAAATGCAAATGAAAGCAACCCTGAGATTTCACCTCACACCAGTGAGAATGGCTAAGATCAAAAACTCAGGTGACAGCAGATGCTGGCGAGGATGTGGAGAAAAAGGAACACTCCTCCATTGTTGGTGGGATTGCAGACTGCTACAACCATTCTGGAAATCAGTCTGGAGGTTCCTCAGAAAATTGGACATTGAACTGCTTGAGGATCCAGCTATACCTCTCTTGGGCATATACTCACAAGATGCCCCAACATATAAAAAAAACACGTGCTCCACTATGTTCATAGCAGCCCTAATTATAATAGCCAGAAGCTGGAAAGAACCCAGATGCCCTTCAACAGAGGAATGGATACAGAAAATGTGGTACATCTACACAATGGAATATTACTCAGCTATCAAAAACAATGACTTTATGAAATTCATAGGCAAATGGTTGGAACTGGAAAATATCATCCTGAGTGAGGTAACCCAATTACAGAGAAACACACATGGTATGCACTCATTGATAAGTGGCTATTAGTCCAAATGCTTGAATTACCCTAGATGCCTAGAACACATGAAACTCAAGACAGATGATCAAAATGTGAATGCTTCACTCCTTCTTTAAAAGGGGAACAAGAATACCCTTGGCAGGGAATAGAGAGGCAAAGATTAAAACAGAGACAGAAGGAACACCCATTCAGAGCCTGACCCACATGTGGCCCATACATATACAGCCACCCAATTAGACAAGATGGATGAAGCAAAGAAGTGCAGGCTGACAGGAACCGCAGGTAGATCTCTCCTGAGAGACACAGCAAGAATACAACAAATACAGAGGCGAATGCCAGCAGCAAACCACTGAACTGAGAACAGGACCCCCGTTGAAGGAATCAGAGAAAGAACTGGAAGAGCTTGAAGGGGCTCGAGACCCCATATGAACAACCATGCCAAGCAACCAGAGCTTCCAGGGACTAAGTCACTACCTAAAGACTATACATGGACTGACCCTGGACACTAACCTCATAGGTAGCATTGAATATCCTAGTAAGATCATCAGTGTAAGGGGAAGCCCTGGGTCCTGCTAAGACTGAACGTGATTGTTGGGGGGAGGGCGGCAATGGGGGGAGGATGGGGAGGGGAACACCCATAAAGAAGGGGAGGGGGAGGGATTAGGGGGATGTTGGCTTGTAAACCGGGAAAAGAAATAACACTCGAAATGTAAATAAGAAATACTCAAGTTAAAAATAAATAAATAAATAAATAAATAAATAAATAAATAAATAAAAGAAATCAGGAAAGACAAAAAAAAAATGGAGGGGACATCTATGTTCTTTATATTCCCTCTTCGTGACATCTATCAGAATGTCAACGTATATATTTTATGTATGTTTTGTTTATTGTATGTCAATAAGGCCTCAACAGATTATTGTGTAATTTATTTTAATATAGTTATATATAAATAAATAATTTTATATATGCTTACATATTTATATTTGTGTGTATTTGTATATAAATATACATATATATGCATATTTTATATTTATATAAAATATATTTTTTAAATTATTATTTTTTATATAAATACACACACACATATATATATATGTGTATATATATATATATTAAAAGTATAATTGTTGAAGTCCATTGAACAGATCAGATATCAAAAATGATTTTAAAAACTATCCAAGGTTTTGAGTCAAAGCAAAACATCAAACAACTTGGTGTTCTGTACTTGTGAAAACTTTTATGATGAATAAATTTAAATTTTTTCCAATATCCAGTGAACTCTCCCTTTATAGGAGTGAACTTTCTATCCTTTCTGTATCCATTAATAGCAAAAATGCCAGTGCAAGTTATCATTTTCTATAATCTTGCAGTGATCTCTGTATTTTATTCTGCTGGATCATTTAATTTTAGGATAAACCTGAGGTAGACATAGCATCGTCCTCAACTAAATAGAACACAGTACTGACTTATTACTTCTTAACATTATTATGATTACTGATTATTTATGTTTGTTTTGTCTTGTCATTATTATCAAATACCTGAGAGAAACCATGTAAAGTAAAAAAGATGTGCCTAGGCCCATGGTTCCAGAGGCATCAGTTCATGGTTACTTGACTTTATGGATTTTAGGCCTGTGGCAGGGCAAGGATCATCACAGACAATGGGTGTGAATGATGCTCACAACATGACAGGCAACTAGGAAACAGAAATAGCTAAAAGGGACCAGGGCAAAGATATACCCTTCAAAGACACTCATGACACACCTCCTCCAAAAGGCCTCACCATCCTCCATACCTCCCAATCATCCATGAGGATTTTGAGTCAGTCAGTGAAGTAAAGCATCATTTAGGACAGAGCCTCAACCCAGACCTGATCTGTTGGGGAACTGTGCTCACAGATAATCCCAGAGATATGCTGTAATAACCTTCTAGATTTTTCTCAGTCCAACCAACTTGACAATCAAAAGGAAGCACCAGGGATACTTAGATCTAGCATCACACCCCAAGTGAGATCAAGATGTGTTTGAAATGAATGTCCAAATCTGGAAGCCAAGCTTTTAACAACAAGCTATGCTGCCTCCCCTCAAGGGAGACCATTCTGGTTCCACTGACAAGGGCTTTCCTCCCCTCCTGGATACTCTCACTGTAGACTCTCTGCTTTCCCCTCCAGTAGCTGCCATCTTGGCCTGTTTTCCTGAGTTTGATTCACTGGCTTCTTCCCTGAGAAAAACTAATACATCACAAGCAAATTGCATTTAGGTTGGAGATGAAAGATATATTTGAAAAATCAATTATTGCAATTCATCATACTTAACAAGAGATAATATTCATTGATCATCTCAATAGATACACTAAAATGGTACATTTGTGTTAACATGAATAATAGCATGTTAAATAATTGATTTTATATTAATGTATTATTTAAAACAAATCTTAACCAACTAGTTAGGTGAACTCCCATAGTCTGATAGAAAGTCACTTCAAAAGTCTACAAAGCTAGGCATGATGGCACATGTCTGTAATCCCAGAAATTGAAAGGTAGATGCAGACATAAATCCTTGGCTACATAGTGAGTTTGATGCCAGCTTAGACAACATAAGACTCTGTCTCAAAACAACAAGCCAGATATGGTTGCATACACAGCTACCCAGAATTTGGGAGGCAAAGGCAGAGTCAGCCAGATCTCTGTGAGTTCAAGGCTAACCTGGTATACAGAGCAGACTCCAGACCAGCCATGATTACACATTGAGACCCTCTTTTAAAACAAACAAATTTTTTTTATTTTGAAATAAGTTGCTTGCAAGATAGAAGCTTTTTTTATATTGGAAGTTTCTTCTATTTGACACCAGTAAGTAGAACCAGGTAACAAAGAAAAAGACTCCATCCCAAAGAGGAAGTGGGTCTGAAATCATAGAAGGGTCAATAGGACAGCTGCACACTGTGCACAATGAGAAAAGCAACAAAACAAAATGGAGCAGGCAGAGCACAACTGGAGCCTTGGCTACCCATGCTGCGGTGGGGTACACAAAAGGAGCCTCATCTGTGAGGTACATCAGGCTGCCTAGCCAAAAACGACTGGTACTCTTCTTAGCACTCACAAACCCATAGTTTTCATGAGCCTCAAATACAGTAGAAAGTTTTGATGAAATGGCGATACACATGATGGTAATTGTTTGTTTGTTTGTTTGTTTGTTTGTTTGTTTTAAGGAAAATCAGAGTGTTCTCAAGTAAATAACTTAATGATGCACCCCAAGTTCTTAGAACAATAAGAACACTCCAAACCCAAAAACAGCCAACAGGAAGAAATAACAAGATAGCAAGAGCTAGGAAACAGAAATAACCTAAATGTTCATCGACTGAAGAATAGATAAAACTTGACCTATATACACTAATGGAATACCATTTAGCTGTAGAGGAAAATGGCGTCATGAAATTTGAAGGTGAATGGATGGAACTAGGAAAGATCATATTGAAGGAGATGCCCCAGATGTGGAGAGTCAAAGGCCACATGTTCTCCTCCACCAGAAGCTCCTTGCTCCAGATGTTCAGGTGTGAGTAAATATTTTGTCGTAACTACAGAAACCAAAACAGGAAAAAAGGACCATTACTTGGGAGCAAGGGTAGGGAGCAATAAAGGGTGTCTGGAAAAAGATATAACGTACATAGTATTAACTATCTACCTAAAATTCTATAATATATGAATCTATATATATGGGCTGACAATGCTTCCTCTAAAAGCCAAAAATCACCTACTAAAAAACCCCAACATCAGGCCTGAGAATCCTTCTTTTGACTTGTTGGTCAAGGTTGTCTAAGAGACTCCTGAAACATTATAGAGTATTTGTTATTTCCCTTGGTTCCCCCACAACACCAAAAATGGAAAGTAAGTCGCTACTGCTGAAGACAGCATACAATTCAGACACAGGGTCCAGAGGCCCCTGAGATGCAACTTCACTGAATTCCTCCTCCCCAAGGACTAACTTTCATGGTACCAGAGAGAGAGGCAACCAACAGTCCTACCTAGCTTTGATACCTATGATCAATGACCTTCCAACATGGCATGATACCCCCAAGGGTGAAGTAGTGGCACAAATGCCTTGGCAGTAACCACCATCTCTCTAGATAGACTTAAGACCTGCTCAACAAGGAGGAAACCATGTCTACTACTAAAAATATAACCAACTACCTAGGGCTAGTAAGGTCATGGATCTTGAAGGAGAGCCTAGAGAGCCTACAACTACTACTTTTAAAAGCAATATTACAATATTCATGGTTATCTAAAGGAATGGACTCGATAGAATGAACAAGTGTATGCGTGCCCATGTGTGTGCCCGTTTATGTATGTGTGCGTGCATGCCTGTGTGTGTGTGTGTGTGTGTGTGTGTGTGTGTGTGTGTGTTGTTGTTGTTGTTGTTGTTGTTATTGTTGTTGAGTATATGCTGGAATCCCAAAAAAGTAGTCTCTAAGGCCAGTGAAGGAATAGACTTGCCTGCAAGAACGAGCTTCCCTCTTCCATGCTCATTATACAGGCTGCCAGCAGAATGTGTAACCCAGATTAAAGGTGGATCTTCTCACCTCAAAAGATCTGGGTTAGCCATGGGTCTTCCCACTTCAAATGATTTTAATTAAGAAAAAAAAATCTTGCAGGTGTACCCAGTCACTTGGGTTTTAGTTCATTCCAGATGTAGTCAAGTTGAAAACCAAGAAGAGCCATCATAAATAACATTTCTAACTACATTCTAAATATTTGTTGGAGCTGAAGAGATGACTCAGCAGTTAAAACCGTTGGCTACTCTTCCAGAGGTCCTGAGTTAAGTCTCCAGAAACCACATGGCAGCTCATAATCATCTATAAGATGACCCAATGCATGTCTGGCATACAGACGTACAGACAGAACACTTATGTATATAAAATATATCAACTGATAAATAAATAAATATTTGTTATATACACACAGGTAAGTGTAGTCCACACTTTTCATTGAGAAACTGTCTCTTTGCGACAGATGGAGGCCATTACAGAAAACCACGGCCAATCAAAATGCAGAGTTGTGAACCCTGGAACAATGGATACATCTAAAAAACAACTCCAGCAACTAAGATTCGGAGACATAGCAGAAGGGACAGAAAGATCATAAGATCCAAAGGACCAGGGAGTTTGCTGTGAGAATGTCCCCTAGAAATGCTTCCAGCATCACCGTTTGTTTCAAGAATTCCTTTTTTTGACATCTGCCCAAATCCACTCATCCAACAAGAGTCTCGACTGGTTACCTGTCTGTCTATCTGTCTGTCTGTTTACTTGTATATTTGGAGATCTTGTGTTGGTTTCCTTTATGGTAGTGTTGCTGTTGTTGTTGTTACTGTTTTGTCATTTGTCTCTTTGTTTTGCTTTTTTTTATACCTTTACCCTATGTGACTCAGTTTAGATTCACTTCTCTTGCCCTGACTTCTATAATAATGTTTGAACTCTGTCTCAACATTTGTCCACTTATAAAATGTCTGCATTAAGTTCTTGTTATTTCACTTTTCAAAACCCCTCTTTTCCATGAGAATAGTTTCTGAGAGGGGAGAAGATTCGGGAGATAGATCTTTCTTTGAGCTCTGCAAAATTCCTTTTCTGTGGAAAAAAAAAAACCCAAAAAGCAAAAAAAAACTTGGGACTCGTTTAGGAGGGACGTTGGCACAGTTGCTGGCTAAGGATTTGTGTGCTCCCAAGCCAAGTGTGAGCATAGACTAAGATCTCAATGATTTATATGGCTTCTTCCTTATTAATTAGAAGAGTATGACAAGACAGCAATCTACAATTCCCAAAGAACCAGAGGCCTTTCCCACAAACTCTCTAGTTCCAAATCAAAGAGTTTAGCCTTAAACAAACAAACAAAACAAAACAAAGACTCCAGATTCTTTTAAGTGAGTTTTATGGTCTTGGAGTTTGACGATGCTAGTGGGACACAATTAACTTGCCACTCCTACACAAATTCAGAACACTCCAACTGTGGTTCGCAGACACAAGAGCTAAGCTCTGATCCACAAAACTAAGGGTAAGCCGCTGCCCTGAGGCAAAGAGCTGCATTTAATACATTGTCAAAATAAAAGGTTTTGGATACTCCGACTTTGAAACACAACTCAAAGTACACAGGACGGCAGCAAATGTGTTCCCTAATTTGTTTATTGACAATCTGGAATAAAGTACTGGGCATTCAGAAATTCAGCTCTTCAAATGACCAAGTAGTAGTGTCTTTATTTCGTAGGTTTTCTGAGGATCCTGGAAGATGAGACATGGAAACAGAACCAGTTTTGCATCAGGTGTTCAACCATGGTCTTCTGTCTGAAAATGAGTCAGAGCAGGGATCCAGACCAAGATGATACCAGAATAGGGCAAACAGTAGACAGATTTCTCTGCCTTCCTGTCTTCTGGGTGGAGTTGTCTTGGTCAAGAGTACACACAAGCATCCCTTTTGGCAAACAGTAGCTGAGAAAAGATACAAGATGTTTTTCATCCTACATAACTTGACGGTTTCTCCAGCAGAGCTGGACGGTAAGGATTGAAAGATGTCTGTCTACCTTTCTTATTAGGTGCCTCACATGGTGACTCGCGGTAATCATATGGTGAACCATGATTCATGGTGGCCCAGTCAGTTTTCTGAGTCCATCTCCAGGGTGAGGAAATACGAGCCTTCCTTCAATGTTGGTTTCAAAAGGTCCTTCTTTTATCATATCACCATCCTCGGAAATGCTCCTTCTAGCCCCTGTCTAGGTGTGCAGCACAAGCTTCATTCACACTTCCAATCTTCATTCACCACGTCTGTTTCCAGGAAGGCACTACTGCCCTAAATTGAGGGTTGTCCAGAGTTGGTCAGGCACCTCATCTCTTAGAAAGGCAATCACACCTGACTAATTCACGCGCCTGAGAACTCACTCCGAAGACAAACAGAAAACAAGGATCCCCTTGGCCTGTATACTGGACTCCTTGTGCATTTACTTGTCACAAGCTGTGACTGTCACTCCATGTGCATTTACTTAACTGTTAAGTAAAATAAGTACTTACTAAGTCTTACTTAATACTTGTTGGGCGGATGAAATACATTTAAAAAGGAGTGAAGTTACTTTAGATCAGTAGTTCTCAACCTATGGACCCACACCCCTTTTGGGTAGAATGACACTTTCACAGGGGTCACATATCAGATATCCTGCATATCAGATATTTGCATTATGATTCATAACAGTAGCAAAATTATAGCTACAAAGTAGCAACAAAAATAATTTTATGACTGGGGGTGGGGGAGTTACCACAAGAAGAAGAACTGTATGAAAGGGTCTTGGCACTAGGGAGGTTGAAAAGCACTGCTTTAGATGGTTCTATCACAAGCTCGTGGTTGTACATGTAAGAGTCATCTACACTGAGTTTCAGAAAAGAGGGCCTGAACCTATCCAGCAACCCATCCAGTCTTAATTCCCGGACCCAGGTGCCCCTACCTTAGGGCCCAAAACTACCTGCACAGGAGCCAGGCAAATAAAGAAAGTCCTTAATATTTTCTTATCATTCTCTTCCAAAGATTTCTAAACGCTTAGCAGGTCTCTCCTAACTCTATTCTACCATTGTTTTATAATGTCAAACATAAGCAGATGCACAGTGCAGTGTTCCCTCTTGTATCCTCCGGATTCTTGCACGATCCATGATCCATCAAGTTCTGCATTTCAGTCAAGGTGCCCTTTCTAAACACATCTGACTTGTGTTATTTTGGTCTTGGTAGCCTGCCGAGTCTGACCAAGGCTCTGAGTGTCTGCCTACGTATTCCCAACCCCTCTACGGAACCGTGCATTCCAGCCTTCCTGATGCACTGCCAAGTGCCCAAACATGTGGGTTCCTAGTCTGTCACCTAGATACAGTTCTTGTTGCCTCCTCCTTTAACACTTACCTCTAGTAGATTAGCCTAGTCCTCCCTTAATATTAATAAATGTCTGTCTCTCCTTTAAGATCTATCTCAAACACCCTCTCCCCTCGGAAGCGGCTCTGGAGCAGAGCTAAGCTCCTGTTTGTTTGAAAGCACATAGTTGATGTCACAAACTTGTTGCTTATTTCAATTGTATACATTGTTTATTATTGCCTCTTACTATAACATGAGTCCATTTAAATAAGATGTGGGGGGTGTGGTATTTATACATTATCTTCATATTGCCAGCACTCAAAGCAATGTATGACAATTGACAATGGTTCAATTAAGCAAACACTTTCTCTAAAGTGACATAAAATTCAAAAGAAAAGAAAAAGAAATAAAAACTATACCTCACTGAAAACACACAAGTTCTTATTAATCTGTGTCAGATCACAGATCACCAAAAATTAAAGTCAATGTCCTTTTCCAAAATACTGCCATGCTCAAGAATTCTATTGTTTGATGCCCAAAGATGCCTTTTCAAAGAACACTTTCCCAAGTGTTTCTCAAAGAATATTTAAAATATATTATACTAACCTTTTACAGTTCATACGATAAAAAATTTAGTTTGGGAAAGTTGGAATAAATAAATTAATTTGATTTCCTTGCTATAACCCCCCCAAAGGCCTTCATATGCTAATTGGCATTGTAAAACTCTTTTAATGAAAAGCATGGAATTTCCAATAGTTCTTTAAAATCATATATTAGTCACTTTAAATAAAATGTGAATGAAATTCAACCGCTACAGTTTTAAAGAAAACAACAGTGACTTTCAACTTTACCTTCAAGTTTTAAAATCTGGAACTAGTGGGATTTTTTTTTAAGCCAAATATCTAATTTCGGTCTGGAGTTATACTTTATTTTTCACAACTAAACTAAAAACTACTCCAGGAGAACTTCAATGCAACAAACTAGTAAGATTGACAAACCCAAATCACAAAAATATAAAGTTAATCACTGTGGTAAGACATGACCGAGAAGGGCTAGCGCCCTTACTTAAGAAATCCTGCCTTCTGAGGACAGGGGACACATGGCTGAACACTTCTGCTCCAAGAGATTTGCATAATATTTCTAAACTCACATAAATAAGACACTGGGATTGGAGCTTCTGTGGAGTTCATTTGAAAAATTGCCACTTTCTAAAACACCTTTTTAAAAAACAGGGCAGAGTTGGGTTTAATAAAGATATTTTGTGAGTAGGGCATGGGCCGCTCAAAAGAAAAGGTCACTAGTAAAATTAAAATAATTTTTAAAAAGTCAAACATCATCGTCTTTACAATCGTCATATATGGGATTGGGGGAGGTGTTAAGGTCTTCAAGAGATGAGTAAGGAATACAAGTGAGATCACTGGGTTCTTTCTGGGGTGAGAGTGGGGGTGGGGGGTGAGGGTGGGAGTGGGGGTTAGGGACTCCTTGACAGGGTTACTGCTAATAAGATCAAGTCTGGTTCAAAGGGATTCAGGAAGATGTTCCTGTTAGAGGGGAACCGGGGTTCCCTTTAGCGGGCTCTTAGTGACATTGATAAAGTAATTTTAAAAATGGATTCAAGAGGAAACCTGAAGACAGTGTGGTTAGAATTTGAGAAACAAACAAGAGAGCAGGCAAGCTGACAGTCCTGGCGGCTGGAAGGAGACGGAGTGGAGGAGAAAATCAAGGCTTTTAATTAAGCATGGAGGCCCACATGCAGCAGGATGGATGAGGCAGAAACCCCGTGTCAGGGAGAGCATGCTCAGACTGTGGGCTGCTGTCCAGGGAAGAGATAGGGAGGGACAAGAGAAAGCTCTATGTTTTTCATTAGGAATCAGCAAAGCAGTGGGCTCAACAGTGAAGATCCACAAGTATTTTCATAGACCCACACTGCTTTTCAAAGATAAATCTCTCAACGCGAAATGAGACTTAATTAGGGCATGCGGTAAGTGCGCAAGGAAAGAGAAGATATTGAAGTGCGTTTGCCAAGTCCGTACATGATCCCAAACTTCAGAATTAATCTTCCTGAACCTCGGGGTTTTTTTTTCCTTACGAAAATGGAGCCAACACGAGAAGGTTGCACAGTATACGTGCTCTGAAGGAGGAAAACCACTCAGAATATTGCCAGGAATATGATGGGTAAACATACACAGAAAGAAAAAGAATATTAGCCACATCGGTTACCTAGACCCCATATGCTGACCTAAAAGTAAGTAAATACATGCTAACCGATTGCCCAAATGCTAACATTTTGAAACCTCTACCCTTTTCTTTGTTATCGTCGGCCGCTGAGTTTTGACCTTGCATTCTCTCTGAACGCTCTTTAATCATGTAATTCGCAGGCTCTCCTTTTCAAACAATCCTGTATCCTGAGTTGAGCACTTTTCAGCATTAAAAAAGAACATAACCAAGGCAGTAACTGAAACCCCTTTTTGGCTCAGTAGGGAGGGGAGAAATTTGATAATAATCTCTATGGCTCCTTTGTAACTCTTTCTCTGTTGATGAATGAAAGCAGAGATATTTATGAACAAAAATTTCCTAGAGTTCCTAGAACTGTCGGCTTGTCAGCCAAATTTTCACTTGAAAGTGATTACGTAGAAGATATGGAAAATATAATAAAACCACCACTTACATTTACCCATACTACTCTGTAATTAATATATATATTAAAGGCAGTCCATAGCTAACCTTTTCCATAGCTTCCCAACCTTCTCTCCCAGACCAGGTTCTGAGCACACTACCCTCTGAGTCTCCCATCTTATTCAAATGCCCCTGCCTCAGAACCTAGCACTGTTTCTTCCTTTGCCTGGAAACTTCTGTTCACGCCCTCCTTTCAGTCTGTCTTCTCCGGGAGGCTTACCTTGAACCCTCTAGTCGCCCCAGCCTGCCTAACATTGGTCTGCTTTTGCTCTCAGGAAGCACCAAGCACCTCCTGCCATTCCCAACTGCTTGTTAAGTGCTTTGTTGATCTCCGCTGGCTTCTTTCCCCTCTCTGTCCTCATCTCCAGTGAGACCTGTTTCTGCACTGTTCTCCGAAGGAGCTCAGCTACCCAAACTCTTCTTTGGTGCAGCAGGAACTCCCATTTTGTACAAAGAGAAGAAAACTATCAATTGGCTCTTATCGGGGATTGGAGGTGAAGCAGACCTTGATGAACGGGAAGAGAGGAACAAGCTGGAAGAAGACGCTTTGCTTCCACGACCATCACCGCCCCCTCCTACCCACTCCCGCCACCCCCGCCGCCATTCATTGCTGTTTCTCTGATCCTAAACCTTGCGAAGAAAAAGAAAAGCTTCAGTAAGAGAGGGGAGCAAAATAAGATTGTAAAGAAAAGAGGAAAACCCATGAAGGGCACATATCTGACAGGAGAGAGAATAAAGTTGTAAACTTCCAATCAGGCCTTTCACATTCCCGGCACCCTCCTTTCCCCGCTGAAAGTGAAACTAACTGGCATATACTTGTCAGGCCCAATTGAAACCTCATGATTTAAACAGACATTACTAATTGTCAGCAAGCAACCGGGACTCACTGGGGCACCATAACCTGTGTCTCAGTTATATGCGTAGTAAAACCACCTTCCAGACCATCGGTAGTGACAGATGCAATCTTTCCCCTAGCCCTTGCATAATTTTTCTCACTAATACAAGCATGTTCAGAGTAGGTTAAAAGGCAGGAATTTCATCCAGGTTTCTAGAACTCCCAAGGTTTCAGTCTTCTTCCCAAATGGACCCACTCCCAACTAATTCACTCCCAACTAATCCACTCCTCAGGGGCTTCTTAAAGTTCCTTCCTGAGCGCCTCAACTACCATAACAATGAGGTGGCTCTTGGTTACAACAGAGCACAGAGCTCTCTTCCTCTGTATCAGTAGGCAAATTCCATGCTCTGTCTCCAGGCAGAATTTGCTGGAAAGAATTGACTTCTTCAGAAAATCATTTATCATTACCCAATCATGGGAGAGAAGGAATATATTTCTTGTTTAACCTCAACACCATAGAAGATATGGTTGTTAAATTTTATTTTCCCATTTCTTGATGCCAAAAAAAAATGGTTTGTTTTCCAAATGCACTATTTACAACGTTCGGTTATGTTTTATAACATTCATCCATCAGCTCATTCAATTATTCAAGTATTCACTGAGCACTATTAGATGCCAACTAAGAAGGAAAATTAGAAGGAAATGCTGTCATGTACATACATGCTGTCATGATACATACACACATTTTACTGGTTAGTTTGTGTCATCTGGGAGGAGGAAATCTCAATTAAGAAAATGCCTCCATAACATCAGGCTATGGGCAAGTCTATAGAGTATTTTTTTAAAAAAATGATTGATGGGGCTGGAGGGATGACTCAGTGGTTAAGAGCACTGACTACTCTTCCAGAGGTCCTGAGTTCAAATCCCAGCAACCATATGGTGGTTCACAACCATCTGTAATGAGATCTGATGTCCACTTCTGGTGTGTCTGAAGGCAGCTACAGTGTACTTATATATTAATAAATAAGTAAATCTTTAAAAGTAAATTGATTGGTGAGTCCAGCCCACTGTGGGCAGAGCCATCCCTAGGCCGATGGTCTTGGGTACTACAAGAAAGCAGGCTGAACAAGCCAGTTTGAGCAAGCCAGTAAGAAGCAGTCTTCCATGGCCTCTGCATCAGTTCCTGCCTTCAGGTTCCTACCCTGTTTGAGTTCCCGCCCTGACTTCCATCAATGATGAACAGTGACTTGGGAAAGTATGCCAAACAAACCCTTTCTCTCCCAAGTTACATTGGTCACGGTGTTTCATCACAGCAATGGTAACCCTGACTGGGACACCCAACATCGCCTCCTCCCCACTCTCAGCACCTGATAGTCACTGACGAGTGAGAAAGCAGTGAAGTATTTTGTAATACTATTGTCTTAGTTCTTCTCCTGTCACTGTGACCAAAAATACAAAAGCAACTTAAGGGAGAGGGGGCTAATTCTGGCTCATAGTCCAAGGGTGCAGTCCGTCATGCTGCTGAGGTAAAGGCTACAGGAACTTAGAACAGCTGCTCACATCACACCTACAATCAGAAAGCAGTATGATGACTGTGGGAGCTTCTTCTCTTCACATTTATTCAGGATCCTGGCCAGGGAACAGTTCAATCTACAGCAGATGGGTCTTCTCATCTCAATTAACAAAATCTCGATAATCCCCCAGAGGCATGGCCTAGGCATATCTTCCGGATGATTGCAGATTCTGTCAAGTTGATAACACTAATCATCACAACTACTGTACCTGTGATTTCCCAAGACCTAATTGCCCCCACCCATTTAAAAAGGCTACGGTTAGTGACTTCTTACAAAAAGAATGTATGATCAACATTAAATGCCAGAAGCATCAAGATATCAAAGAAGCGAAAATTCAAAACCAACATCACCAATGTCAGTCCATGTTTATTTCCTCACAATTTGAACCTTCCTACGGACATATTCTTATTCTAAACATAAACAGCATAAAAGATACAAGACCGATAATGTTAATTGTGGAAAATAACCTAAAAATCTAAACAACATGAAGGCAAACTAACTCTTGGATAAGACAATAATAACACAAAGCCATCAAATCATTGGAAGTTGGGACAAATATTTATGGCAGCCAAGTAGTCCGAACCAAAAGTATCAACAATTATCACAAATGTTGGTATCAGATTTAATAGCTGTCGACTAGATAGATAGGTGGTTTAGCTCAGCGATAGTGTGCTTGCTTGGTGATCTTGAGGCCCTCGACTCAATGCCCCTATACAAAATAAAAAACACAAGCTTAATAGCCATTAAAAGACCTTATAAGAAAAGCAATATATCCCAAACCTGACAAGAAAAAAAATAGATAAATGATTAGAGAAAAGAATTTGAAAACAAAGTCTCTGTATGTTAATGCTTCAGTGTAAAGGTTTTGTATGTCCTGTTTATTAAATACACTATTCATATGGGGGGGAAGATTGAATCTTCTCGTTTTAAATAGAAATTAAACCCATGTATAAAAATATACTAAAATGTTATGAATTAGGAGAAGAGAAAAATATTCTAAAATGTTATGACTTAGGAAAAGAAAAAGTAGAAAATTTAGGGGTTTTTTTTTTAATGAAAATGGGATTTCTCAAAATAGGACAAGACAGAATCCACAGGTACAAAGACCGGTTTCTCTTTTAAATGGGGTTTTTAGCACTAGGGTTATTGATCAGTATTACAGTACTTCCCTGGCATCCATGCAGCTCTGGGTCCATTTCCCAAAATAAAAATACCGTAACAGTAAAAATAATAAAATTTCTTTTTTGTCACATAAAATTATAGTAAGAAGTTGAAACATAAATGATTGATATAGAAAGATAAAGATGAAAATGTGAAAACATCTACAGAAAAAAAATGTCTTAGCACATTCCCAGCAGAGAAATGGAAATGAAAAGTCATAATATAATAATGGCTCATACTTCTCAGAATCTCTTATCAGAAGGAAAACACACAGAGTGTTGAACTCTGATAATAAGAATATAAATAAGGATAACTCTTATAGGAAACAATGGAAAGTTGCCCCAAAATTAAAAGTAGAATTATCATGTGCTTAGCAATTACACCACTGGGTGTTCGTAAAGAGAAAATTAAGTCCACATGCCTGTGTTTATCGAGGCACTCCCACAACAGCCAACACATCAACCCAATCTTTTTTAAAGTCTACCAGTGGATGAATGGATAGAGGAAATCTCATTATGTATCCAATAGAATACTACTCAGCCTTAGAGAAAGCAATCCTGCCATTTGTAGAGATGAGGATGAACCTCAATGTCTAAGGGAAAGAAGCCAACTGTGGACACATATCTAAAAAGGTTGGCATCAGAGAGCAAGAGAGTAAGTCATCAGTGACTATCAGCAGGAGGGAAGTGAGACCATGAGGAGGTGTAGGGGATGCTGGCTGGGGAAGAGTACAAAGTTTCACTTAGGGAAAACAAGTTCAGGAGACCCGCCTCACAGAATACACATTACCCTTGGGCCAGAGAGAGGAATCATTATAGAGGGAAGAGGCAGATGACATAAACACAAAACACATGTATGGAATTTATTTTAAAAATAAATTTAATAAATGAAACTAAAATGCAATTTAAGGACTTGATGCTTCGTGTTATAAATACAAGTTTGTCTTACAGTTTGAATGTGTATGCAAATATATGCAAACACATGCAAATTGCATTCATAAATCAGTAAGAAAAATACAACTATATGGGAGAGAAGGGGGTCAAGGATGCACCTAATAACTGACGGTTACAGAATCCAAAAGAACATTAGTGTGTAAAGATATCACCTCCATTAATAAAACAAGAAATGTGAAAATGTACGCTGATAACACCCATTAGACCATCAAAAAGTTATAGTGAAAAAGAAATATTCTAGGATTTGGTTGGATTTCTTTTTTTAGATGAGGAAAGTGTTAGTGGAAATGTTGGAGGAGGAAGAGGGGAGGAGGAGGAGGAGGAGGAGGAGGAGGAGGAGGAGGAGGAGGAGGAGGAGGAGGAGGAGGAAGAGGAACGATATTCTCAAATATTCATACTGGATTTACTATATTTTTAGAAAATAAAATGGAAAAAAACATGAAAATTTACACACACACACACACACACACACACACACACACACACACACACACACACTTTGAACCAGCAGTCCTCTATCTGGGAATTCACCATGAAACTACACCACCAATAGCTAAGAAGTGTCTGGGGATATTTGCGCGGCAGCATTAATTTTAAAGAGAAAGGAAAAACACAAGACCAAGCAAACTGCCTTCTAAACATTTATTTCCATGCCCATAGAATAGGGCCGCTCTCAACTGTAGTTTGGGGGTTTCTTTTACTGTGGGCAGCAGTCAATGTGGAAATTCGTAAGTAGCTGAAGTGCTAACAGAATTCGTAACTGTGGGTGCTCAGCGCTGATGGGATAGGCTCAAGGAACTTGGATAAAGAGGTGTGTGTAAACGCCGAAACATGGAGAGGGTTGCTGCGAAATGTTGTCTTCAGGGCAGGGCTTAACCACGACACTCACAACTTCGCAACAGCTGTGGTTGGTTACCTGCACAAAACCTGCACAAGATCAAGCCACTCGATGTGCCATGACTGCTGAAGATAAGGGAGTCCTTTTGTTTTTTCTTTCGCTTTTTGCTTTTTCGACACAGAGCCTCCCTGTGTAGCCCTGGCTGTCCTGGAACTCGCTCTGTAAACCAGACTGGCTTCAGGTTCACAGAGATCCTCCTGCCTCTGCCTCCCTAGTACTGGGGTGAATGAAAAGCGTGAACCTGGCACAGCCCAGCAAGGAGAGTTTCTTTTCCTGAGGGGTGCTACCTCTGATAGATTACCCCTACTCCACAGGATAACGCCACACCCACGCTCATGCAGGCTGCACTAAGAAGACTCTGTGGGTTGCCCTAAACAGGAAGAGGACATGACGGTAAAAGAGAAACCTGTTGAGGGGCTTCTCAGGGGAAACTGCCAAAGGACCCCGAGAGTAGGTAAGATCAAGATGTACTGTATATGTGTGTGAAGTTAAAAGAGAATCCATTTAAATATACAAGAATAAAAAAAGTGAAAGAAAGGGGAAAAAAGACCGCAGCGTAACAGAAAACATGCATGGCACAGAAACAAAATGTAAAACCAGACTTCGGTACACTGTAAGACAGTGGGATTGGTTAATTTCATGCACGGGCGGCAGAGCTAGGTAAAGTAGAGATTTAATTTCTTGGTGGGATTATGAACAAATTTTGCTTGAAAATTTCCTGTTTTTAATTATTTGCATATGTGTGGGTTTATATGCGTGTTTGTGTGCCTCAGTGCAGTACCTGTGGAGACCAAAAGAGGGCGGCAGATCGTCTGGAGCTAAATCAGGCAGTTGTGGGCAGATCCCAGTAGGAAGCTAAGCAGGTCCTTTGGAAGAGCAGTACACGCTCTGACCTCTGAGCAACACTTAGATTTTTTTTAATGAGTCTCTCAAATTTTCAAAAAGAAAATGGAAAAAAGGAGTCTAGCAATATCCCTGAAAAGTGTTTTTCTAAAGTTTCCCTTTTGATATTGTATCTTTGCTATTAAGGATTACTTTCAAGAAAAAGATACAGATGTAAACAGTCAAGCTTGTGAAAATACATAAGCAGCTAGACAAATTCTACTGTAGGATAAGTTTAAAAAATACAACATAATCTCAGTGTATACAGTATGGCACTGTGTCTGCATGTATTCATGTTACAGATATGTTATATAGCTATATGTTTTCTATGTCACATGTAAAAATTAAAATCATGTTGTATCTCGGATTTTCATTAACATATTTTATTAACACATTTGTCTAAACATGAAAGCGTTATTATGTTAGTCAGTATTCACATGTAAATAAGCTCTTATATATACATATTATGAAGAAAGGGCTAAAAATAATATATATTAAAGCTTTTGTGATTATCTATGGCTGATGAGAATATAGGTAAGTTCTATTCTTTTTCCTAAGCTGGCTCCATGTAACCGGGATCCTTCCATCAGAAAATCGGGATGATCATTTCTAAACGGGAGTCTGAGAAAGGCAATGATTTCATTGGTCAGAGGTGCCACCTTCCTCCGATGCTCCTTCAACCTGAGAGAATGGCCTCTGGGTTGCTTGTACTGGTCTCTCAGGCCACTGCACACAGGTGGAGGAAGATGATCACTCCCCAGGCTGCTGTGGCTTCTTCAGAGCCCAGCACAGAGCACTATGGTCGGAGGCTGAACCTCGAGGCAGCTCTCCGATGGGCTCGAAAAACAGCTACGCCTTTTCTCATCGTTTATCCAATTTCCAGAGACACGGATTCTTACAGTGTAAGTGAGGACTCTGAACTGGAAGCTCCACCATGTCCCTCTTGTGGTTCCTCCTGGGTTGGAAGGGCTCTAGCTGAAGCACAGACAGAGCAGCAGTGTGGGAAGGTAAACAAGCCTTTGGAAGGGACCCTGCGTGCTCTTGGGACAACCTGTAAACCCTGGCTCTTATCCCAGAAAATCTACCTGGACAAGACGCCAGTAAGGTAAACAGCAGCTCCGCCAGGCCTGCTCCGCCAGGCCTGCACCTCCCTCCCACTCTTCCCTCAGAAGGACCTTGCTTCTTGGTTGATTCAGTAAAAGGATTCTTGCTAGAGTTTTGCACCACCCAGTGAAATTTAAAAGAGAACGCCATAAGCAGGGGCATTACTTTAAGCACAGTAGACAGCCTTCCCTATTGCTGGAGTGATTTGAAGAAGCGTGTTCTGCATGTACGAAGGAAGTTCATCAGAACACTATTCTGTAGAGACTCAAAATTCTCAAGTTGAAGCAAAATATCATTGACACTTTGGTGGACAAGAACGCATTGTGGTTTAAATGGAGATGAAGACAGTGGCTGGAAGCTGTACTAAGAAGACAAGAGAGACAGAGCTATACCATGTATGTTCTTAACGGAGTCCATCACGGAGCATCTGACTTTTTCTGGCATCATGGCATCCAACTCCTAGGTGACTAAGACCTCCATTTGTATACATAGAGCCCCAGACTAGACAGAACATTCTGGCCTATCTTACTTGTCAGGTCAACAAAGTAGGAAACCAGGAAACCAGTGTACTCAACTGTGTAGTGCTGTTCCCTGAGCCCGAATAAATTACATAAACTAAAGTCAATCTTTGGCTCAATCAGCCATCATCAAAGTGCTCTTTGGCTCCCTGCTAGTGACAAATTAACAAAAGAAGCCTCTTGTCCTTGCCACCAGACATGCAGGCAGGACTAGCAGTGACAACACTGGAATACACTGTCTGGGTTGAAGTTCACTCAAGGACAAAATTAGAGCCTGGGTGGAAAAAGAATCACAGCAAATAGGTACCATAAGAATAGAGATAGCCTCAAGGACTGGAACGATGGCTCAGTGGTTAAGAGCATTGAATGCTCTTCCAGAGGTCCTGAGTTCAATTCCCAGAAACCACATGGTGGCTCACAACCATCTGTAACAGGATCTGATGCCTTCTTCTGGTGTGTCTGAAGACACCTACAGTGTATTCATATATAATAAATAAATAAATCTTAAAAAAACTTGATAAACAATTTGTCCCAAGTGGAGAATTAAGAGTCATAATGGTGGCTTGCTTGTTAGTAGAAAGGACCACTCTCCAGTCAGTTCTTGCCTCTTCATGTGAGGTTTTCCAATTTTGTGGATCATCTTTCCCTCTGCAGTCCTTGTACATCTGAGTAATCTCTACCTTTAATTCCTATGTTTCTAGAACTCCCCTTTTCCCAAATAATGTGTCAGAGTCCACTAGGAAAGCAAAACTGAGTTATGATCACAGTTTGCTGATCAAAGGGTCCCTTGGCTTCTCAGGTATGAGACTAAACTCTGTGACACATTTTCACCAATATGAGAGAAGCTGACATGGAATTGAGTTTGATGAAAGAAGATCTGGGCAATGGTCTTTCTGCTAAGTAAAATGGGTAGACAATAGATGGATGATAGATAGATAGATAGATAGATAGATAGATAGATAGATAATAGATAATAGATAGATAGATAGATAGATAGATAGATAGATAGATAGATAGATAGATAGATAGATAGATCAATGGATGAATGGAAGAATGGATGGATGGATGGATGGATGGATGGATGGATGGATGGATGGATGGATGGATGGATGGATGATGGAAGGAAGAATGGATGGATGGATAGACAGACAGACAGACAAATTATAGGTCAATGCAGACAGGAATAGCATGTATGTCCACTCAACTAAGTATTTCCTGTAGACAGGAAACTGTACTCCCACTGACAACCTTGGCTAAAACCTCATGAAGAAGACTCAGAACACGAGCAGACAAGCTCTAAACCAAGAGAGAGGAAATCACAGAACTTGGCTCCACAGCAGAGAGACAGAATGCTAATTCGCAGTGAAATCCAAGCTCATAACCCAAAACCCGGATTTACAATGGCCACGATCCTGCAGGTTCTTCCCAAGTTCAAAACTTGTCATGTACTTCATTCACAAGGAATCTTCAGGAAATTACACTACAATCTCTCTGAAGCCTGGGTTACTCTGCTAACAAGGGGATACCCTGACTGATCTGAGGGCTGTGGAAAACGGCCAAACCAGCTGCTCTCTGCAAAGCATAGAGCACTAGAAAACCCTGTGATGGATGACTACTGTTGTGGTTTGGATATGAAGTACCCATCCAGGGCTCATGGTTTAAAGGCTTGGTCCCCAGCGGTGGCAATAGCTAGAGGTTGCTCTGCCCTCACTAATGGACTAATCTATTGCGAGAGGCACAATTTGATGGCTGCTGGGAAGTGGCGGATTAGGAGGTTGAGCACATTTGGAGGAAGTTGGATGCATGCTTTGGAAGAATAAGCTTTGTCCCCAGCACCTTCCTGAATCTCTTCCTCTGCTTCCTTCATGCCACAAGATGAGCATTTCTGCTCCATTCCACCTTCTTTGCCCTCCATGCTCTGCCTCAGCACTGGGATCCCACAATAGGGCAGAAGACCGAAATTGTTTGCAACCATGAACCACACTGAAGTTCCCCTTCTTTAAAATAATTTTCTCTCAGGGTATTAGTCACTGCGATGAAAGCTTGACTGTGATGTTAACTACTTGACAACTCAGTTCATCCAGCAAAGAGAAAAACAGGACTGTAAAGAACTGCCTTGTACCAATAGACAACTGGCTTCTATTTATGGGCCATATGTGGGGCAGGCTCTAAATGACCGTTCTTTCCGTCTCTGCTCCAAACTTTGACTCCATATCCCCTCTATGGATATTTTTGTTCCCCCTTTTAAGGAGTGAAGCATTCGCACTTTGGTTATCCTTTTCTTCTTGACCTTCATGTGGTCTGTGGATTGTATCTTGGGTAATTTCAAACATTTGGGCTACCATGTGTTTTTCTGCGATTGGGTTACCTCACTCAGGATGATATTTCCCAGTTCCATCCATTTGCCTATGAATTTCAAAAAATCATTGTTTTTGATAGCTGAGTAATATTCCATTGTGTAGATGTACCACATTTTCTGGATCCATTTCTCTGTTGAAGGCATCTGGGTTCTTTCCAGCTTCTGGCTATTATAAATAAGGCTGATATGAACATAGTGGAGCATGTGTCTTTGTTGTATGTTGGAGCATCTTTTGGGTATATTCCCAGGAGAAGTACAGCTGGGTCCTCAGGTAGTGGAATGTCCAATTTTCTGAGGAACCTCCAGACTGATTTCCAGAATGGTTGCACCAGTTTGCAATCCCACCAACAATGGAGAAGTGTTCCTCTTTCTCCACATCCTAACCAGCATCTGTTGTCACCTGAGTTTCTATTCTTAGCCATTCTGACTGGTGTGAGGTGGAATCTCAGGGTTGTTTTGATTTGCATTTCCCTGATGACTAAGGATATTGAAAATTCTTTGTTTAGCTCTGTACACCATTTTAATAGAGTTATTAAAACTAGATATAATTGATGATGCTAAGAAGTGCATGCTGACAGGAGCTGGATATAGATGTCTCCTGAGAGACACAGCCAGAGCATGTCAAATACAGAGGCGAATGCTAGCAGTAAACCATTGAACTGAGAATGGGACTCCCGTTGAAGGAATCAGAGAAAGGACTGAAAGAGCTGAAGGGGCTTGCAACCCCTTAAGAACAACAATGCCAACCAACCAGAGCTCTCAGGGACTAAACCACTACCCAAAAACTATATGTGGACTGACCCATGGCTCCAGCTGCATATGTAGCGGAGGATGGCCTTGTTGGGAACCAATGTGAAAAGAAGTCCTTAGTGCTGCCAAGGTTGGACCCCCAGTGTAGGGGAATGTCGGTGGGACAGGGAATGGGGTGGATGGGAAGGGGAAACACCCTTATAGAAGATGGGAAGGGGGATGGGATAGGGGGCTTATGTCTGGAAAACCAGGAAAGGACCACATTTGAAATGTAAATAAAAACATATCCAAAAGAAGAAAAATTAAAAATTAAAAAAGAAAATGAAGAAAAAATAAAATATTCTGAATGATACCATTTACACAGCAAAAGAAAAAAAAAGGAAACTGGCTTCTAAAAGGAGTGGGGAGGAAGCAGACCTGTATGTGGGCTCTACACTAGTCTATTGACATACATTTTGAGTGTTATTTTTCATCCCTTCAGAGTTTCTAGTTAAGAATAGAATTTAATATTAACAGTTAAATGAACTCGAGAGTGGGAGAGAGAAGCTCTGGGTTATTTTTTAGCCCTAACGAAAACAAGGAGAGTTGATCCTGATGACAGAACAGAAATAGCAGTTACTCGGGCAGATGAGTTCAATGGTGGGTTTGGTTTGGTTTGTTTGTTTGTTTGTTTGTTTGTTTGTTTGAGACTTGTATCAAAATCCTAGCGACAGTGCCACTTTCTGGAATTAATCAGTTTTGAATCCAGGACTTCAAAAGTAGAAGACAAGTTAGAAGAAAAATAGAAAGCAACTCAGAGACTGTCACGTGAACAGAAACACACGCAGGGCTGGGAGGATGGCTCACGGCTAAAGGCCTTGTCACACAGGACTTGAGTTCCCATCTCCAACACCCACAAAGGGTGTGTCTGCAATTCCAGAACCAAGAGGAAGAGGTGACCTGATCCTGGAGCCCATTGGCCAGTCATCCTAGCCAATACTGTGAGCTCCATATTCAGTGGGAAAATAAGGTGGCCTCCTCATGCACAAGCATGGTACTAACACCCATACATCCATACAGACATGTACATAGACCACACAAACGCACACACACGCACACACACACACACACACACACACACACACACACACACACACGAGGGAAAAGAGAAGAGGGGAGAAGGGGGAGAGGAAGAAGGGAGAGAGGGAGAGATAAAGAGAGGAGGGGAGAGGAAGAGAGACAGGAGAAAGGGAAGAGGGAGGGGGAGGGAGGGGAAGGGGGTGGGGGAAGGAGAGGGAGAGAACTATACTGAAAACACTATGGCTCCATATCTCCCAGGTTAGGCAACCTACTTTGCCCATCCCCACCAAGATGAAGGACACATTTGTTTGCCAAGCCCGCCCCTTTGCCTTTCCTTCATCATCTTTTTTCCTTGCTATCCAAAAGAGGAATCAAACCAGCTGCCAACACGGAGCTGGCAAATAGCTACAGGCACTGTCTTCCTGGAAATGCCAACCGGCAGCCATCCCTACAACACCACAGAGATTCTCATGAGGGCAGACTCACCGCTGCTCAGACTCCTGATGGAGGGATTAGAACCATAACTGTCTAGATTAATAAGCCAGAGAGGCTAGGGGCCTGGGGTGGGGGCTAGGTGCTCCTAAATAGTCTGGGGTCAGCCATGCCCTTCGCAAGCAGGAGCTCAGAAGGCCCCTTGTGCCTGAGGACAGTTGATCATCTAGACCTTCTGAAGACTTGCCTGACGAGTCCCACCACACTTCTGAGGATCGTGACTAAGCCCCAGCTTGGCAAAATTATCTAATATTTTGATTAGTCACTGAGTAAGAGCTTTGCTAGAACCCTTCGTTTCCTACACAGTTGGACGACACAGTCTCAATAGAAGGTTTCCTGAAAGTACTTCCCCCGAACTGCCCAGCTCCACAAGTAGGAAGTCAGCATGCTGACCGAGGCAGTCTGCCTCTCAGTGGGATCAGGTTTAGTTCACTGGCAGAGCAGATTGGCAGGCAGGCCTGGGTCCACGCCCCGCCCCTCCCTCACAGTTCAGGCAGGTTATATAAAAATAAACTTACATACTATTCTGTTGACTCAGATTTCCTGTGCTTTTGAACGCCTTGAAGGTTAACATGATATTTACAAGCCAGAGGGCTCTCAATATTTTATATCACACGGCCTGCTACTGGACTCAAAAACTGCAAATAAACACAGCCGTCGGTGCTGACAATGTGGACTTTTGTAGGAATATAAACCTGGTTCTCCAAGAGGTGTGTGAACTGGTTCAAAAGCACTCTATGGAGGAAGTGAGAAATGGATTTGGAAGTCAGTAAGACATTTTCAGTTTTAACTTTTACATAAAGCACGTTATGACTGGTGTCCATGATACATGTAAAACAGCTGCTCATCTACTTTCGAGGCTACGTTCTCTTACAAAGCTTCCACTGTCCCTTTGAATACTTGCATTCAGTAGAGAAGGTTCTTAATTACTGAGAAGCCATTACTAGGTAGCAATGGGAAATACATAAGTCTGTTCCCCACTTTAGGGTTAAACATAAATTCACATGTTGCTTCTTCTCAACGCCATTCAATTAGCAATTGAAGAAAGGGCTCATAATGTTGAAGAAGGGGATGTTTTCACTCACTACCAGCTATTGCAAAGCTGTGAGAGAGAGAAACAGTTTAAAGCTTTAAAACATTGAGGGTGGGGATCTGCATGTAGAGCAGGCTGTCTGTATTGCAAGTTGGTGGCTCTTGCTGGTAACAGGTCAAGATGTAAAGATGCTTCAGCCAAGCCTGGAGAGAGATGTGGCTCTATGGCAGAGCAACCTCCATGAGGATGCCAGACCCTAGATGCCATACCCCTCTGGGAAGGAAAATTGTAGGGGAAGGGGTAGGAAGAAGGGAGAGAACAAAAGGAAGAAAGGGGACTGAGGGAGAGAAGAAGGAAGGGGAAAGGAAGAGAGGGGAAGAGAGAAGAGGCAAAAAGTGTGGAGGGTAGATGCACAGAGCACAGGAAACTCAAGACGGATGGCCGAAATGCGAAGGCTTCACTCCTTCTTTAAAAGGGGAACAAGAACACCCTTGGCAGGGAATAGGGAGGCAAAGTTTAGAACAGAGACTGAAGGAACACCCATTCAGAGCCTGCCCCACATGTGGCCCATACATATAGAGCCATCCAATTAGACAAGATGGATGAAGCAAAGAAGTGCAGGCCGACAGGAGCCGGATGTAGATCGCTCCTGAGAGACACAGCCAGAATACAGCAAACACAGAGGCGAATGCCAGCAGCAAACCACTGAACTGAGAAAGGGACCCCCGTTGAAGGAATCAGAGAAAGGACTGGAAGAGCTTGAAGGGGCTCGAGACCCCATATGTACAGCAATGCCAACCAACCAGAGCTTCCAGGGACTAAGCCACTACCCAAAGACTATACATGGACTGACCCTGGACTCCGACCTCATAGGTAGCAATGAATATCCTAGTAAGAGCACCAGTGGAAGGGGAAGCCCTGGGTCCTGCTAAGACTGAACCCCCAGTGAACGTGATTGTTGTGGGGGAGGGCGGCAATGGGGGAGGATGGGGAGGAACACCCCGTATAGAAGGGGGAGGGGGGGTTGGGGATGTTGGCCCGAAACCAGGAAGGGAATGACAATTGAAATGTAAATAAGAAATACTCAAGTTAATAAAGATGGGGAAAAAAAGGAAAGTGTGGAGAGGAAGGGAAAGGGGGGCAGAGGGGATAGGGGAGTGGAGAAAGGGGAAAGGAGGAGGAAGAGAGGGGAGAGGAGAAGGGAAAGATAGAAAGGGACAAAAGAGAAGGAAAGAAAGCCCAACTGCACAGTGTCCTAAATGTTACCCCATTAAATTAGATTATATTCTTAATTTCAACTCAAGAAACATTTGTGGAACACTCATCAGTATGCATTGGAAATTCATACTCCAAACTCACACCCAAATTAGGCTTTGTGTAGTGAGGAAATAAGCCAAGAACCAAGAAGGAGAAAATCACCTGTCCACACCCATCTCTCAGTAGTTCCATTAAGGTCAGCATCTGAATCCTTTCTAAGAAGCCAAGCTGAGATCTAATGCTAAGGTATAAATTATATTGAGAGATGCTTGTGCCTATGTCTCTCCAGGTGTCTTCTTCCTTTTGTCTTTCAACAGAGAGTAAGAAGGGATGTAGATAATATCAGATGGTTGCTATGTGGACTTAGTTTGAACCCCTATGTACATGAAACAGATAGTCAGAAACTACTGTGGTCTCAGTGTTCTGCAAGTCAACTCACATCAAATCCCTTGACTACACTCACTCACAAGGTTAAGTAAAGGGCTAAATTTATCACCAAGGGAGTAAAGTACCTGACTTATAAATGTAGAGCCCTGAGTTCTAGCCCCTGGAATCCAAGTAAAAGAATCCAGTTATGATGGCACCTGCTTTGTAATCACGGAACAGGAGCGATAGAGAGAGCGGATCCCTGAGCTGAGTTCCAGGCCAATGAGAGATCCTGACTCTAAATCTGAAGTGAATAGCATGAGAGACAACATCTGACTGCCCCCCTGTGCCCATTTGCACTTGCAAGCACACCTGAATAAGCATGCCCGACACACAGTCACTTAAGGAGCTGGTCTTTGCTACTTTGTGAGTTCTTCTTTTTCCCTTCCTTTACCCCCACCTTCATTCCCATCACACACACACACACACACACACACACACACACACACACACACACACACACAGAGCGGGCTAGAGGAGATGGCTCAGTACAAAAAGTATTTGACACACAAATGTAAAAACTGGAGTTTATAGCCCTAAACATACATGTTAGCCCACACCCATGAGAACATACAAACACATGTAAAGCCAAAAACTGAGTAACACATGAGTGCTTCACCACTGACATAACTAGTAACGTTGGTCCATCCTTACACAGGCTAGGACCCACGGTATGAACTCAGGGTCCTAGGATGCCTTCTATCTTTGCCACTAGAACAAAACCTCCTTGCCCACAGTATCTGAAAGCAGGCATTCAAGCCCGAGTGCCCGTTACAGCTGTGCTTTATGGATTTGCCCAGCATAGGACAATGTGGTAGAGATTCACTGCACAGAGTGAGGGAGGGATACAGCAATACTTCTCATGCACAGCTTAGCTCACCACCTACAGACCTTCCTGATCTTGCCATGACCCTGTGCTTACATCGTTACTTTATTACAAGGGATTCCAAACAATACTTCAGAAATATTTCATTGGCCATTCTTAAATAGAACCCTTATTGGGTAAGGAATTCACTTCGAATACAGTTTGCACCTTTACATGGTTGTCACAGGCTTGTGAAGAGGTCACCGCTTCCAATTTTAAAATATGTTAATCTGTTTATTTTTGACAGTTTCATGCACACGTGCAATGTGTTATGATCACATCCATGGACCATTTCAAATCTCACCTGAACTTCGGGGGGTGGAGGGTGGGGAATGGCCCCAGATTCTTGTGTGTGTGTGTGTGTGTGTGTGTGTGTGTGTGTGTGTGTGTGTGTGTGTTGTATGTTGTGTAATGGTGAAAATGTATAAGTAATGTCCATCTGTCTAGAGTGTTAAGATATCTTTATTCTTTTAATTACAAGAAACAATGAATCTTTTTTACAAACTTTTTCTCAAATTAAAGAACAGGTGAGGGTGGGGGTGGTGATGGCACATGCCTTTAATCAAAGTGCTCTGAAGGCAAAGACAGTTGGGTCTCTGTGAGTTCGAGGCCAGCCTTGTCTACAGAGTGAGTTCCAAGAGAGTGAGAGCTACACAGAGAAACCCTGTCTTGAAAATCCAGAGAGAGAGAGAGAGAGAGAGAGAGAGAGAGAGAGAGAGAGAGAGAGAGAGAGAGAGAGAGAACACAAGTGGAAAAATCTAATAGAGAATGAATCCACACTGACAGGTTTACAAAGAACAGGTTTGTAATATAGGTTGAAGGCTATAATTTTGGGCTGGGAAACACCTCTCAAATTAAGTAGTTTGTGGTTCCCGAATTCAACAGAAGAGAAAAAAACACCACATTGATTCTGCCAGTGTGTGTGTGTGTGTGTGTGTGTGTGTGTGTGTGTGTGTGTGTGTCTATGTCTGTGTCTGTGTCTGTGTGTGTGTGTATATCTGTGTGTCTGTGTGTCTGTGTGTCTCTGTGTGTGTGTGTGAACTAAAGTAATTCAAACCCTATTCTACAGGCTGATATACTTTCTTGTGTTCTACTAAAATTAAGATGATACAGACATATAAATTCAATGAACCCCAATTGATAGAAAGCATCAGCCTTTTCAGTAGGGAATGTATGTATGTTGGAGGGGAGAAACGTGAAAAAAACCTCTCCCGGGTGTTACTTCAGATGGTACAGGCTTCCTCCACCACTTCTGCCCACACATGTAAGAGAGTGAAATCCCCTCCCTGGAGATCTCAGAATTAGACACAATCGCAGATGATACTGGTACGGAGAAAATTTGCAAACATGCAACCGCTTTAGTGATAAACTTCATTTCTGCCCTAGTGTTTGCGACGGGTTCTAAATAATTACCCGAAACAAGCGATTGGCTGCCATTCGGCAGAGCTGGACTGTGGACATTGACCAAGTTGCCCCGCATTCTTTACCCCACTTCAGCCCACAGTTTCTTTTTCCTTCACAGAGACTTTCTGGTTATGCATTATCAGGTTTGGCCGTCTCTCCTGCCTGCTCAACCCTCCACTTGGCTTGTTGCTGGGTAGGCTTGACCTAAGAGAATGCACGAGGAGAGAGCCAGAATTTTCCTTTGATGTCTTAGAAATCAGGATTCCATTATATAATCTACTATAAATCCTGGCCGTCGGGACTGACACCAGCTTCCAAAGTTACCAGAATACGACACTCCCTACTTGATTCATTGTGGATTCTGACATGTCTTAATTAATATGAACTCGGGGCCTCAGCTTGCCAGCGATAAGAAACTTTTCTGATTTGCTTTCTTCATAGCTTTAAGCGTTTCCTTGATTAACTCTGTTCTCCTGAAGTCTAAGCCTCACTTGCTAAATGTTCTGACTGGCTCTTTGCTCTAAGGTTCGACCTCACAGATGTTTCCTTGTGGTCACAGAAAATACCTCTCCTCTGAGAATAGGTTTGATACTTTTTTTAAAATACAATAAATTTTGAACAGAAGAACTGGATGAAGAAGTCAAGTGCAGGCTGTTAGCTATTCTTTTATACTTTTTATACCTGCCCGGTGTGTTCTAGTCTCAAACATAAATGACGGTAGACAACAACGCTCCCTATGAACAAATTAAGGCCTTGCAAAATCCCCAGCCTTCTTCTGTGTAACAACATAAATTTCTTTCCTTGCTCAACATACGAGCTAGGCTTCCCACAAGGAGAAAATTGGCACGTTTAAATGTCCTTTCTACTCTAAACGCTGAGGAAGGAGTGAGATGGACCGAGTCCAGGTGGTGAGAAGGAAGGAGATTGAGGGCCTGTCTCATCGGAACACAAATAATTTGTGAACTGTCCTCAGTGATTAATGCTCAGCACTTGAACCCTGCTTATGCAACTGGAGCACGACAGTGAGCTGACTCTTGGTTTCTGGTTTTTGCCTTTCCTAGAAAACATTTTTCTATGAATCTTTTTTGTTTTTGTTGCACACTAAATTTGAAGCAGCCCTTCCCTCGATTGGTGAATTTTGAAAATGGACCAGAGGGAAGGACACCAAGGCAACATGAGCAATGTCCCTCTAGCAGAGTAACACCCTGTCACCCTCTCCCTGTACTTCTCTGCTCAAAACAGGAAATCTGGGCATCAGCTGCCCTGGGACACTCAGCAGCCTTTGAGATTCATTGTAACTGAAGTGAGATTACTGACTATGCAATCCCTGTCCCCAGTAGCCAAGCATTTTCTTCTACAGCTGTCACAGTAACCTTTTACTATACCTTACTCCTTTAAAGGACAAGATAGAAGAGAAAGGGAAAAAGCACACTCTCCTTCCACCCCTCTTCTTTGGACCTCCAGTCACTGGACTCAGTGACTTCCCTAAGAGAGCCTCAATGACATCAGTCATCTTGTACTCCCAGACTGGCACCTATGGGCTTAATTGTGCATATGCTAATGTCTTGACTCACTATTCCAAACGGAGGTTGCTGAAGACAGGAGGTACAGAAGCAGGATTTGCTACCAACGTTGGGGTCATACCCGGTGTGCCCCCGGTGTGCCATCCCTTCACCTACTTGCTAGGGAATTAGGCCTCCAAAGTCAAAGCGCTGCTTGAGTACACAGTGTAAAGTGCATGTTGGAGTACATGGTTGACAAGTATGTATAAATTACCAATAATTTCAGCAGTTTCCATGTCATACAAATAGGAGCTGTTTTCTTATGAATCTATATTCTATCCAAATAAGATTATTTTGCTATAAAAATACCCCAGGGAGAAAAGCATTTTGCATATAAAGTGTGCTGTTTAGTCCCTAGTGATCCCTGAATGGAACCTTCTAGCAGCCATTTGGCAGCTACTTGCCAGACCCATCTTTGAATTATAAAGATAGCAAAATACTCAGCATACGCCTGTCTGTCTGTCTGTCTTCTGTCTGTTCATTGCTGGAAAATAAACACAGGACCTTGCATATTCTAAGTAAGCTCTCTAATACTGAGTCACATCCCTCACCCTTTCCTAACTGACTCTTTCGAGAAGGGGATTACCAAGTTTCAAAGCTGGTATTGATCTCACCATATAACCCCTGTAGACCTTCCAATAGTGAATCTCCTGCCTCAGCTTCCTGAGTAGCTGGGATTGAAGGCTTGCACCACCTGGCTCGCTTTACAGTAATATCTTTTGACTCCCATCTCATGCCTCTCTCTACTGGCCATTTTTGAGACTAAGTCTTTAGCCCCCATAAATAATCATAATTCAGAAAGTGGGTCCTTAAAAGATTTGCTAAATTGCCCAATTTAAGTTGTTCCTTTTAAATTAGCAATTCACCTCTCCTAAGCTAGTCCAATCATCTCCAAATTGATGTGCTAACTCTTCAACTAAAAACCTTAATCTATTTCCAAGGAGAAGGAAACCTCATTTCATTGCAACCTCACACCAAAATCTTTAATGCCTCCAATATGAAGTCCAAGGTCCTTAACTTCACGGTCCTAATTCACTGCTAATACCTCCCTGCATACTTCCTACTTATCTTCCTATCAGATCAACTCCTGATCCCCCAAGGTGATTGTCCCTTACCTTGGAATAGCATCTTTTACCCCCCTAACATCTTCCCAGGGCAGCATACCCATCCTTCTTGGGTCAAGGCCAAGTGTCATTTCCTGTCCCAAAGTCCCCCATGCCAATCAGCAGTGACTTTCCTGTGTGTCCATACCATGGCTCTCATCTCTATGAAGTACACATTGCTTTCTACTAAATTAGTATATGTCATGGTTATTCTGTATCGATGACACATCATATTATGTGGCCAACTCTCCACTTCTGATAATAAAAGTCATCTAGAGCACCAAGACTGCATCGTGTTCAATCAAAGGCATCTGTTGCATAGTTAATGTGGATGAGTACCAGCCTCTTCAGACCACAATGCAACCCTGAGCGAAAACCCACTGTGGGCACCTAGGGCACTTCCAATAGGGTCTGCAGCAGACCCTTTAGAACAGACCTTAATGGGCCACAGTTGGGCTTTGCAATGTTCTCATTCCTGGACAAAATTAAGAATTTAATAAGTAAGCCAAATAGAACTACATTCTTTTCTGAATAAACTGGATGCCAAAATATCCAGTAGCAAGAGTTCTTGCAAATGGGATTCCCAGTGTCTCTTATTGGAAAAGGATGTACGAGTGTTGCATAGCTTTGTACACAAAGATGCAGAAATGGATTACGGACTACACAACGTGACCAGCTTTACTAAGTTCCCTTTCTTTGTAAGATTTGATAATAAAGCAAGTCCTAATGAATGACTGATTGTAGCAAATAAAGCTCAGAGGTCAAAGGATGAATGCCATCTTGCAGAGAAACTTAAAATCCCTTGTGGATTTCCTTATCACAATCATCAAAGGAACTCTCCCAGTGAGAGAATCATCAAAGGAACTCTCCCAGTGAGAAGCAGAGATAGAAAGGGTCTCAAGCCTGTAGGCCCCCAGTGCAGAAGGACCAGGGAGGCTCTTCTGAAGGAAGTGGGAAAGGAGATCCATTTAGAGAGTTCAGCTGATGGCCACCTAAGCAAATGCCAAATGCTTTGACAAGAACCAAGGAATAAGAAATCTTAAAAAACCAAACAAAACAAAACAAAAAACTGGAATGCCACCACTCCAGAGAAGGACAGTGACCAGGGCCACCAACCACTCAGCATATTGACAATCCTTGCACAACTTGAGGCTTCCCCTATGATTGTCCTCTCCTTCCCACCCACCCATCTCCTTGTGATGAGCAGTAGCAAGAAGGTCCTGTGATCCTCTTCACGACAGCAGTGCCATATCCACATCGACTCTCCACAGGGAGACCCCTCCCCCAAAGGGTTGAGAACTGGTGAGTGTGAGAGGGTAAAGCCAGATTACACTCCTGAAAAGTGTAGTTGAGATAATGGAGTGGCGGCTGTGTCACCAGCAAGACTCTTGATTTTTTTTTTTTTTTGCACCAGGAAAGAAAGTGCTTCACCTACATCGCACGCATCTCACACCAGAGAACATCTCACAAGGAGATTGACACCCCAAGGAAGACATGACAGACTTTGTCTAACATCTCATCACCACCCGCATCTCACATGCAAGCTTCATCACACAGCTGGAGGCTGTCTCTATGCACACACACACACACACACACACACACACACACACACACACACCCTAGAAAGTCATGCATGAAGTTTTGCTAACCAGAACCCTAACTAGGCTAACCTAGGCTGATGTAGAAGAAGACTATTGAAATGTTGCTAGAGAGACAGAAATCACAGCTATCATAACCATCTTCAGCAAAAGTTACCTGTAAAGTGCTTACCTTTAAAAAGAGCATCAGGGGGTTCAGTGAGATGGCTCAGTGGTAAAGTACTGAGGCAAGCCTGGTGTCCTGAGTTCAATCCCCAGAGCCCATGAGAAGATGGCAGAGAAGTGACTCCACAAAATGTCCTCTGACCTCCACATGTTCACTGTGGAACACACATGCCCCTACACACATATACCTCATGCATACACACACACACACACACACACACACACACACACACTTTGTTAGGCTCTTTGCAGGAACCTCATAGGTGGTATCACTTTCTCAGTAAACAACAGCCAGTCAACCCAGGCAGAGGTGGATGGACAGGACCACACCTCCTACATGTTTTAGCAGAACAGAGGCATGGTGGTCTCTCTTGTCTGTTTTTCTCTACAGCCTCCCTGTACCCATGGAACAAACTTCAGCTCAACTGTGGCCTCATCTCAAGCAGGCATTCTGACCAACTGGACCAAAAATACAGAGACACCTGTGTTAGCACACACAGCAGGCATCTGGTGGGATGTCCACAGGGCTTAGGAGTTTGTATGTCTGAGGACGACGAGAAGCAAGTGGTTCTAAGTCCTAAACTGAATGAAAGGCTGAAGGAAAGGACAGTTGTCTTATTCGCTTCCTTTACTGTCGTGGGCAACAAAACTGAACAACAACCTTCACGTGTCAAAACAGCACCTCCCACTCATGAATATAACCCTGGCATTCACATTCAATATTTTGCCAATTTTCCTGGTTGCCTTTATGTCAGTGTTACTTCTAATTTCTATGACAAAAATCCACCAGTCGCTACAAGACTGGATCCAACCTCTATAGCATTACAGCTGTGCAGGGCCTAGAATGGGCCTTCAGGGGCTATTGACAAAATGTGGGCAAACATTTGCCGCCTTTTTTTTTTTTTTTTTTTTTTTTTTTTTGAGAAACAGGAAAGAATTTTAAGGAATATAAATAGGTCTCCGATCCCTGAGATGACAGAGGTTCCCACCCTACTGACTTTGTTAAAAAAAAAAAAAGTTCAAATACTTTCAATTGGTACTCCAACATCCGTCCTCTCTGCATACATTATTGTTTCAAATTCAAAACCAAATATATTTCCCATAAACCTTGTGGGTGGAGGTGCTCTGTAAATCTATTAGATTTGGCCCAAGAAGCTAATTTTAAAACATCTGGCACCCTTGAGTGGTACCGCATGTCACGATTGAACATCATCTTAATAAAACCCAACCCTTACATTAGGTTTAAAAAAAAATTAAAATAAATTTTAACCAGCTAGACTTTTTTGGGCAAGTCAGAGAGAACAAACACTGGCAACTTCTTGGTCAAGCATGAGACTTTCCACTACAGGAAACGGGTGGCTTTCCTGTGGCCAAAATGAAAGTATCCTTTTCTGCCTTTTGTAACTACCACGTCACCGACAAGTGGCACTCGCTCTGTGGCACCGTCCTTAACACGCATACCACCTTGCCTCAAAAAAAAAAAAAAAAAAAAAAAAAAAAAAAAAAAAAAAAAAAGCAGTGACCCATGGTTATTTTCAGGTTAGAGAGAACCAAACCCAAACCCACAGGGCTCAGAACTTGCCTACAATTGTAGGGCAACTTCAAGACAAGATGCATTACTAGATTGCGTAGCTTTTCAGAAAACTCGTTTGCCTATTCAGGAAAACAGATGATGGCTTTTTGCAGTCGCTTAGATCAAGCTCACATAAGCTCACGGCACCGAAGATTAAGAAACGAGGTCATGTTGAGACGAGTACAGAGGGAAGTCTGAGCAGGAACTTTTTTAAACTCGCGCACGTTTCAACCATACAGAATCCCCCATAGCTCGACCTGGGACCAATAAATACACGCGATCTGAGGCAGGCAGAGAGAGCCTGTCAGTGCTGCACTACGAACAGATAACTGTGTGTGACTCAGCTGAATGTAGCTCCCAGAGTGAATTTCCATGGGACCAAGGTCAGGTTTAACATGATAACAGTTGCCAGAAACTTTATAAAGTATCCCTGGAGCAATGAGCGAGAGAAAAATGGGCATATTCTCACAGAAGTGAGCTCTGAGACTCCAGCCTGAATGCCCACAGTAGCACATTATAGCCGAAAGGGGGGGAAATTGTAAAGAAATGGAGAGAAATAGAAGTACCTGTTTTAGAAGAATGTCTCCCAGAGACTGCCTTCTTAGGCTAGACAATGGCAAAGGAGGGGGCATTGGCCTCTCCTGGCGTCACAGGGCTGCTGAGCATGGAGCCTTGTGTTTTCGGTTTTGGTAGAATCCGTTCGGAGGCTATTATGACCATGAAATTAGGAAATGCAGACTCAGAAGCAAAGAGCTAGCACCACCACTTGACTGGGATTGGAAACTCTGCTCCGGATAATAGGGGAGGGGGTGGCCTTCCTCTCTCCAGCCAGGCCTGATTCCAACTTTCTCAGCGTTTGCCTACCGATAGATGTTTGCAGAGGGACAAGCTTCTGGTGAAGCTAGCTGAGACTTTTTTTTTTTTTTTTAAAGGTGATCCAACCCATTTTCTCTTTCCTTGCAATAAAGCTCAAAGTCTAGACGAGCATGTTGACTTGGAAAAATAAAATAAGAAAGCGTTCTTTCTGCACACAAATTTTCCTCACCCAAAATTAGCTAAGGGTAATAAGGGTGTTTCTAAGGTGAGCGTTTCTCAGAGTTTATCTTTCACTCATTGACTCAAAGAGCTAAGCCAGTTGCTCAGCAATTCTTGTCACTGATTAATGGTGTTCCTGATTTTGGAAACTTGCACCAGCTTAGCCCGAGCTAACTCTGAAATCCTTCAGGTGTATGAGCCTTCTATAAACTGCTTGACATTTCCTGATGTGATTTACAAGTCCTGTTTGCTTTGGGGATCGAATCTTGCATTTCGTTTTGTTTTGTTCTGTTTTGTTTTGTTGAGACAAGGTCTCACTCTGCAGTTCAGAGCCTTAAACTCTCAGGATCCCTAAATGCTAAAATTACAGGCATTAGCCAATATGACTGACTTTTTAAAAGCTTATTTTGTTTGTTTCTCTTTTCTTTTTTTTTTTTAAACTCAGAGACAAATTCTCTGAAGTAATAATCTGAGATTAAAAATATATTAAATTTATTTTCCTTTTTGGTACTAGGGATAGGCCCAAAACTTTGATGTGCTAACCAAACACATTACCTCTGATCCACAGACCCTTAATATTTTTAGACCTTTTGAAATTTTAATAGCTCATAAAATCTGTTGTGTTTTATGTAACATGTGCTTTAAATGCTGGGTTGTTGTTTTAATGTCTTGTTGTGGTTTTTTTCTCCTATTCTATAAGTCTGAGAAAGAATGCTTTTCTGGAAATAAGAATGGTAGCAGGCAAAAGACCAGAAGAGACCCCTCTGGTCACTGTCTTAATCCCTATGCATGAACACTGGTGCATGCTGGGTAAGAAAAGCATCTCAGAACTGGCTGGGAAAAGAAAAGACTCCAAATGCCTCATGACTGATGATCTACACATTCATTATAATAAATTGTCGTAATTGTGTTCGGTTTTCTATACCCTAGTGAGTTTGGCCCCAAAATAATTCAAATACACAAATGTGTCTGAATTTAACTCCCCCAGACCTCACAGAGTGGGATGCGTTTTACTTCTTGTCTGAAATGTTTTATTTCAAATTAAAGAACATTAAACTTAATAAGACTCATTTATAGAAGGAATAATCTCATAGCCTCAGCATGGCAAAGATGGCCCTGGCTTTATTGTTTTTATTATGATTTCCTGTGAGAGGTAAGTGAGTCAACAAAATGTTTTGAATAGTTCAAACATTTTAAAAGCCAAGTGGTTTTTTTTTTCCCTCTAAATTAATTGAATCCCTCTGTTAGTTGATTTGCCAGGTTGGATGAATCATGCTTTCAAATACCATTTAGCTACCTGTTAGAATCAGTTGTACACATCAATCCAGAGAAGAAAATTACCTAAGGCAGGAGTTCTCTAAATAGAACATCCATCAGACTCAGAAGCAAGTGTCGAGTATTGCTTTGTTGTGAAGCGGATGCATATGAATGAGTGGACAGACACAGGGAAGCACACACCTCTGTCCATGAATGCAGAGGCCAAAGCAAGACACTGGTGTGCTTCTCTGTTGCTCTCCACAGCGTTTCCTTGAGACAGGGAATGGGAAGCTGGCTGGGCTACTCGGCCAGTGAGCTCTTGGGATCCACCTATCACATGCGCATGCGCGCGCGCGCACACACACACACACACACACACACACACACAGAGAGAGAGAGAGAGAGAGAGAGAGACAGACAGACAGACAGACAGACAGACAGACAGAGACAGAGACAGAGACAGAGACAGAGAGACAGAGACAGAGAGAGAGAGAAATGGAATGTGTAGGTTGGCCCGCATTGCAGCCACACATAGCCATGCCCCGCATCTTTACACAATGCCAGAGTTTCAAACTCAAGACCTCATGCCTTCAGAACAAGCAGTCTTATCCACTGAGCCTTCTCCCCTGTCTCTATGCCCTTTTCTTTGAAAATACACATGTGTAATATAAAAATGTATCCTACAGTGTGTCCCTAAGGGACAGTTATAATGCCCCCCTTTGCATTCTATACTATGCTTTCTTAAGTGGGAAAGAATGAAAACACCAGAAAATATCTTCCAGATGAATGCAGATGTCTATCGTGTCAGGACAGGTGCTCGAAGCACTTTACAACCCACGAACACGAAGCCAGGTGCTACTGACTGGCAAGGAAGCCATGGGACGCTGAGATTGCATACACTCTGGCTAGAGCCAGTATTCAAACTCAGGGATCCAAGTCAAGCCTCCATGCCATAGACCTCTGCTACAACTTCTGAGGACACACAGAACTGCACCCAGGCAACAAACATGGAGGTGTGTGTTGTACTAGGAGTTGTTCCACAGTTTAGCTTTCTCATGAATTCACTACAGATTGAGAGAGAGAGAGAGAGAGAGAGAGAGAGAGAGAGAGAGAGAGAGAGTGATAGGTAGGTAGGTAGGTAGATGTCTGCCAAGACCAAAAAAACATTGTTTTAAAATATTCTGTGCTTTTTCATGGGGCAAAACTCTCCTTTGACGGAAAAACGTCAAATTAGACTGTATTTAACAGTATTAGACTGACAGAATGATGAATAACAGAGGACAATTTAACTGAAGAAGTGCACGGTGGTACAATTGAAACAAATACAGAACCAATCAAATCTTCAGAACCATTCCAAGTGAAGCGGGGTGTCTCCCTCATTTCCGCACATGTGTACTTCCACATGTAAAATAACCTTTCATCAAGAGCATGCCATCTGCTACATCCTTATCAATAATGAGAGAGGTCCAGCCTATGCGACCCCTCTTCATGTGATTCACTTTTTTAAGAAACACCAAACGATGGAATTCTAGAAGTTTTTCTAGGTTACAACCTTGGTTTTTGTATTTTGTTTTTTTGGGTTTTTTTTCTTTGATACATTCTTTTATTTCCAAAGTAACCACTAACAGCCCAGTTTCCACAGCAAAGGAAAGCAGAAAATTGATGTAGTCTGTCTGGGTCATTCAAGTAAAATCTTGCTATGATACGGGTGATTCAGGCTAAAATATTTTTTTTATTTGGAGTGTGTGTTTTTGTACAAAGCCCCAGATGATAGCAGATCTTGAGACTCAAATATATAGGTAATTGCCCCAATTCTCCATTTGTCTTTATTATCCATGCTTCCACTGAGCACGGCTCAAAGGCTATCTCAATTCCCCCACACTGGAGAAAGTAGCCATGAATTTCTGGTTCTCCTCATAAAGAGAAACTCAAATTGAGATCTCCTACCTGGAGATAGCAAACAGTCCCTGACCACTTACCCAGCCACTTCGGTAAAGAAATTGTCCAGTCCATAGCTCCTGTTGCCTGGTATCTTCCCATCTCCTGCCTCTAATTGTTAATTGAGTAACTATTAGGCATCTGCTTGACCAGTGATCTTGCACTGGATCTAAGACATCAGAATTGGTTGTTAGTACTGTGGTTCGAATGTGAAATATTCTCCCATGTGTAGTCCTCAGCCAGTGGCACTCTTTAGGGAGATTGTAAACCTCTTAAAAGTGGGATGTGATTAGGGAATGCAGGCAGCTGGAATCTAAGCCTGTTGGTTATAGCTAAGTCCTAGTTCTGGCCTGCTTCTTGAACTCCAGTGTGTGAGGAATTCTAGCTTCTTGGTCCTGTGGCAGTGAACTCCACCAAACCTTGTCCTCTTGATGGACTGGAACCATTAAAACCATAAACCAACATGGCTTTTCTACATGACATTTTTATCTCATGTATTCTATCATGGCAACAAGAAAATTAATGAACATAATAGCCAACTACAGGGGGCTCTCAGGAATATGAATTTTTAAGCTTCGACAGGGTAGTGGGCCTCTGCAAGGACATCTTGGGGTAGTACAGTAGAAGACACAGGAAGCAAAGACTCCTAGTTAAGTGAAGTTATCAATGGGCAGAGAAAAATCAGTCAGCAGAGATTAGCGGGCATTGGACCCACAACTACCTCACTCCATTTGCCACACTCACATAGATCTGACATTCCACAGTAACTTATCAGTAGGAGGCTGAGGACATCTTCTTCTGAACTTCACGTGCTGGTCGTAGGAGACACGAAACCCAGCAGTTGTACTTGCAGTGTACAGGGATGGGATGGGGTTGGCAACATCACGACGGTATGGCCAACATCCAAGGAGGCTGTCTACTCCTTCCCTCAACATTAAAGCTCCAACTGAAGCTTCTAAGGGTAAAGACGTCCTCGATGGGCAGAAATGGGGTGGGAGCTGTCTTCCTTCAGAAAACAGCTTGTAAATACTTTAGAAAAGATCTGATACAAGTCAACCTTAAGCCATTAGTAGAAAGACTTCACCACACAGGAAAAGTATGAATCAAGCAACCAACAAACATCCCATACCAGGAAATTATTATGCAAAGTTTTCTGTTAGGATTTGTGGGCTTTCATGTTTGTAGAATCACATATGTGGTGATTTACAATAAAAACAGTGTACACTCTACTCAAAAATCTCTCTAGGGGCCCAGTGAGATGGCTCAGTGGGTAAAGATGTTTGCTCCCATGCCTGATGACCTGGGTACAAACTCCAGATCCCACATGATGAAGAAGAGAACAAATTCCAGCAAACTGTCCTCTGACTTCCACACATGCAAACATATGTGCACATTAAATAAATGAATGCAAAGTTTTCTTAAGACATCCACTGACCTTCCCAAACCCTCTCTCTAAACCCCACCCTTTCCAGTTTCCAGATACACAAACACAGACTTCACAGACTTTTCTGTGGAAGGCAAGGCCAAACTACAAGTCAGAGAAGGGTGAAGGAAACTCATGTTTGTTGCTGTAAGTCTGGCCAAGAACCCAAGGCTAGGGAGTTCATGAGCCCCACAGCTGAAGCTACTAATAGTATGATACTTAGTGGACCTGGTAACAAAGGTACCTTCTAAATAAATTAGTGTCTCTCTATGGAGTAGTGCAGCTCTCAGTCTTCATCAGAGAAATCTCTTTGTCCAGAGAACGGCAGTTATTATGGAAACCCACAACTGATCCAAGGGCAGATAGCGAGCATCTTTGGAGTGCTCAGCCACAAATGGAATAGCTAGATCAACAATCTCCCCCAAGCCATCAGAGAAGACTGGAACAGAAAGATTGTAAGAGCCAGAAGTCAAGGGAGACCGAACTAAAAAGCACCCTCTTCTAAGCCTAACAGAACAACTGCGTTCCTGAGCTCTGGGGCTGCCTACACAAGATCAAGCCAGCTAACACCGTAGCAGGGGGTGGGAAGGGATTCACATGGTTTCCACCTCTAATGGAGGAGCTGTGGGATAGTGGACAGCCTCTGGGGGAGAAAAGGTCAGATTTCCTTAAGGGTGTGGCTCCTAGTAGGCTGACTGTACTCCAGTGGATGGACCTATATCAAGAAGTATATGAAGAGCAGAGTGAACTCAATAGGTTATTTAAAAAAAAAAAATTAAGGACATGGAGTTAGTGGATTGGGAGATGGGGAAGGAGATAAGAAAAAGAATTGGGGATAAAATTTACCAATCAAGTTGTAAAAACTTCTAAAAGAATTAATAAAATTATTTGCTTATTAAAACAACAGAGATGGGTGGCCCTTACAACAGTTTCTTTTCATCAACTAACTTCTGGTGAAAAAAAAAGTCACCAATTGCACCCAAGGACAAGGAGCTACAGTCATAAGGAAATTATTTTTAAATGCAGCACAGAGCTTTTACATAGAGCTAGGGTCAACTGCTCAAATGGCAGAATCTCAGGGAAAAAAATGGATGCTTTTTTCTGGGGGATATATATATATATATATATATATATATATATATATATATCCACCATCAAGAGCAAAGGGAAGCCTTGCTAGGAACTAAGAATCAGAGGGAAAATGGACTGAAGAATCTGCTCTGTTGGAAGTGTTCTGCCCCTACAACTTGGCAACAGGAGAGTCCCACCCATGTTAATGACTATGGCTGTCATCAGTGTAGACACTCTTGGCCCAACAGCACTAGTGAATTCTGAGAGAATGAAATTAGCTAGATAGGATCTGGAGAAATGACTCCACTGGCAAAGCACTTGCTGCATAAGCGTAAGGATCCAAGTTCGCATCCTTAGCACCCACATAAAAAGTTAAGCATGACAACATGTGCCTGTAATCCCAGGTGGGGGAGGCAGTCACAGACAGATCAGATCACTCCAGCTCACTGGCCAGCAGAGCTGAATCAGGTTCAATGAGACCCTATGGTGATTTCAAAGAGAATAGCCTGGAAAAGCTCACACATTTGAATGCTTAGTTCCTAGTTGGTGGAATTATTTAAGCAGGATTGGGGGTGTGGCCTTGAAAGAGGTGTGGCCTTGTTGGAGGAGGTGTGACCTTGTTGGAGGGGCTGTGGCCTTGTTGTGTCACTGGTGGTAGCTTTGAGGATATTTGAAAAATCTGTGACAGACCCAATCTCTAGCTCTCTGCCTCATGCCTTTGGATCAGACATAAGCTCTCAAATACTACTCCAGCACCATGCCTGCTTGCCTGCCGTCATACTTCCCTGACATGATGGCTATAGTCACCTTCTAAGACTATAAGCAAGGCCCCAATTAAATGCTCACTTTTAGTCATGGTGTCTCTTCACAGCAATAGGAAAATAGGCAAGACAAACTCTGTTACAAAAAACTACATGGAAAGCAATCAAATAATGTACCTATGTTCACAAAACAAGTACACAAGAAAATTAGAAAGTTACATTAGAGCTAGCATATAACATCCAAGTTTCACAGTAATAAGTATAATTGGGAAAAAAAGAGCAAGGATTTAGATTACTAAATAATCCTATGTGGTAAATGTGCATAAATTATATAACAATAAGGGTCTTTGTGTATGAATATGTCACTTTTCTCTCAACTAAACTGATTATTACATAATGCCACCTCTGTTTCATAAAGCCAGCCTGTACTCTCCTGGTTCACTCTACCCACCCTCCAAGACAAACACCCACATGGGCACTTGGAACCCCTAAAATCCTACCTGAACTTTGGGCACATAAATACACACATTTATCTGAAGGAAGAGTCTGGAGACTTCGTCAGATCTTCCCTGAAGCCTACACGAAGTTGAGGACCAAATGAATGGCTCTGTCACTTTAAATGAAAATCATGATCATGTATGCTATTTCTTCACAATTTGTAAAAACCCCACGAGCACCTAGATTCAGAGTGCGCACCACATGCAGAGCCAATATGACCCTCCTGATCACCCCAGGAAAACATCATATCAGAGGAAACAAAGATGTGAGAGTAGTTCTCGGAAAGTCAATGACATTATCTACTTTCTCCCATAGAAGCACACGGGAAGTAAAAAGGAGAAGGAAGAAGGCGTGGACAGGCTACAAAAGAGTTGCCTGGGTGGGGGAAGATTGTTGATGGGATGTCCAAAGCACATACTAGGATGCAAAGGCCTGAAGTCAGCATTACAGTATCAGAAGGCTTCCCTATGGAGGTAGGCGAGGGATGGAGGTATCTATGAGGCTCTGTGACTCCAGACTTTGCCCTTTCCAGTGCCTTGTGCAAGGCTCTGCCCTTAGGAGACAACACTTAAACAACAGTGAAAGGCTTCAAATGGTAAACAAGTGTTTCAAAGCCATGGTGGTAACTAAGGTGGAACCTGGCTTTCTATTCACTGAGAGGATTAATAGGACTCCTGGTAGAATCCATACTCTAAGGAAGATGCATAAATGAAGCTCTGGCTAGTGTCCAGCTGTGGGCACCACTCAACACTCAACAGAGTGGCCAGTCCCTCAAAAGCACAGAAGTGGAGAAGGCAGGCCAGGCCTCGTGTGTGTGTGTGTGTGTGTGTGTGTGTGTGTGTGTGTGTGTGTGTGTGTGTGTACACTATTTACTTAGAGAAAAGAAAAAGAAAAGAAAAAGAACAGTGTTAGAACCAGCAGGAGAAGCAGGAGAAAGGTTGGGTTATATAACACTGCAAGCAAAAAGAATAAGGCCTATTTTTTTCCCTTTCCTGGAGAAAGGTATTGTGAAATAGTCCAGGAACAAGCTCCAATTTCCACAGTCGTGGGTGCTTCTCCAGGCTTCTATCTGACAAGGTCAACAGTCAGAGCCCTGGCAATGGCCTTACATCCAAGAACTCAAGATCCTCAGCAATCTAGCAGGCCTAAGGCAGCCTAAGGACAGTGCCTTCAGAAGGCACTGGAAAGGCAAAATTTGGAGTCACAAACCCTCACAGATACCTCCATCCCTCGCCTAACCCTCCATAGGGAAACCTTCTGATACTGTAATGCTGACTTCAGGCCTTTGTGTCCTAGTATGTGCTTTGGACATCCCAACCTATTAGGCCAATGGGGGTAGGAGGGATGACACAGACACAGGCATGGGATGATGCCTGGGATTCTCTTAGTTGTTTTGAAGCCACTTCTGCCCACTGATGTTCAGATATCTATGCTGCCTCTCACAACTTTAGGAAAAATCATTATTTTAGGGTCTGCAAAGCAGGCCCACCAGACATAAAAGCAAAAATCATTCAAAGCTGTGCCCAGGCAGAGCTAGGACCAATGCATCACCACCACAGAAGCTGAGTAGTAAGTGGGGGCCAGCAGTGCTTTTGTTTAATGGGAAAATAAGAAGTTAAGACCCAGACCAGGAGGAGAGACCATAAGAGATGAGTAGACGGAGCCGGATGGCTCTAAGCAAACTGACCTGAAGCCATCTCAGGCAGTATGCAGGTGAGGAGGCATTTGTCTCAGACAAGCATAAAAATAAAATATCCTAAGAGCATCTGGTTTTCCCCTAGGTAGTGAGTTCTACCCCTGGGAGACCAGGATTCAAGGCAAGAGTTGGCCACAAGGGAACAAACTATCCCAGTTGCTTGGATAGGTTCTTAGAGATTATGTATTCCAGCTCATCTTTTTCAACCAAATTATTCATTGCCAGGCACCCATTCTAATCATTGTGTCTGTGGAAACAGAAGAAGAGTTGCTCTTAAAGAGCTTAGATTTCAGTACAGTAAGGGTAAGATGCAAATTGTTGTGGATTTAAAGTTTATATTCTGCCACAAAAAAATTCATGGGCATGCTGAAACCTTAAAACTTCAAATGCATGGCATTAGCAAATAGTTGTTGGGTCATGAGGTGGAGCTCTCCTGAAGGATCGGTGCCTTTGTAAAGGAGGGTTATTGGGGTCTTTCCACTGTGTACAAAACACAGGAGGAAGGTCATTTTCAGGACCCCAGAATCAGAGCATGCTAGTAAATGGGTGGGTCTCAGTCTTTCAGAACTATGAGAAACAGATTTCCACCTTTTAAGCCACCTAGATTATGACATATGTTGCAGTATCCCAAACTGGTGAATATAATAGCCAGTAAGATAGACAGACATGGCCAAACGATGCTGGAGATGAGATGAAAAGATGCATGGAATAGAGACAGGGAGGACACCCACTTATACCTCTCTTGACAAGGAACACAGACAGGAAGCTGGATAGGAAGCAAGTGCTCCTGCCTCTTCTTATGAGCATTCCATCATGCTGATCTCTTCCCAATCTCTTCTGCCTCCTAGCACCTCCTGTTACCATCCCTTTAGAACTTGTAATTTCAATGTATGACTTTAAGAAGGACCCTAGCATTTGCCCACAACAGCAGCTGGGAAGCGAAGGTGCTTAGATAAGAGTAGGGCTGGTGTAATGGTGGCCTCTTCCTATACGCTGGGTACATTTGCAAGGCAGAGCCAGCGTGATTGCTGACAGGCTGAATGCCTGGTAAAAAGAAAAAAGGCCAAAATGACTCCAACGTTCTGCCCTCGAGAAACCCTGATGTGTACCAAGCACCAACAATGACAGGAAAATCCCCAAAATATACAGGTTTTAAAGGAAAAAGAAATTTTCAGAATTTAGACATGCCAGATTTGAGGAAGCAATTAGATGGAAATTAGTTAATTAGTGGTCAGTGGAAAGGACTTGGGTTAAATAGGACTTTGGGAATCATAGATATGCAGATGGAATATTGACCTCCAGGGACAGTAACTCCCACTTGGCAACATGGGACTATCACATCCCTTGTACTTGTCTGATACTGACTACCCCCACCCTCCCTGACCTCAGATGTCTCCCTGTCATCAACATCTGCCCAGGTTTGCTCTCCAGGCCTGCCACCTCTTTTGCTCTAACACATTTACTTTTCCAGAGTTCCATTCTCTCAAGTGCTAGCAGATGTATACTAAATTCATGACTAAAGTAACAGACAAGCAGATGCAAATTACATTAGCGGGTCTCTCTGTCCATCCACTTCTTTCTCAGCCGACCTGAGTTCTTGTCAATAAGGGCTATGTCTGCTGGTTGTGGTTGCACAAGGTGGTGGTATACACTGAATAGGTAAACACAATTGGGTCACCAGTTCAATAAGAAGCACATTGAAAGAAAAGAATGGGTCATAGTTAGGATTCATATTTTATTGTATATATACAGATATATATATACATATATATATACAGATGTGTGTGTGTGTGTGTGTGTGTGTGTGTGTGTGTGTGTGTGTGTGTACCGTATGTGTGCCTGGTGCCAGTAGAGGCCATAAAGAGGCATCAGATACCCTAGAACTAGAGTCACAGGTAGTTGTGAGCTATCGTGTGTGTGCTGGGAACCAACCCCAGGTCCTCTGAGAGAGCATCAAATGTTTTTAATCATTAAGTCATTTCTCTAGCCCCTAAAAGCTTTTTTTTAAAGACAGGGAGAGTCAGGTAGCATGAAAGCAATGTCAAAAGAGGAGGCCCATAAAATGAGATCAAACCTGCTGATGGGAGTTGGCCTAAACACCTATGTGGACGTAGGTGGCATAGCTGCTTTTCCTGTTACTGTGATAAGATATCCTAGCAAAAGCAATTTAATGAAGGAGTGATATATTTAGGTTCAGTTTGAGGTGGGGAAGTCCTCATGAAGGGAATCTCCTTATAAAGGAGAAGTTGTCATGAAGAAAGTCCTCATGTAGGAAGTCTTCATGGAGGGGAAGTCCTCATGGAAGGGAAGTCCTCATGGAGGGGAAGTCTTCATGGAGAGGAAATCCTCATGGAAGGGAAGTCCTCATGAAGGGGAAGTCTTCATGGAGAGGAAATCCTCATGCAGGGGAAGTCTTCATGTAGGAAGTCCTCATGGAGAGGAAATCCTCATGGAAGGGAAGTCCTCATGAAGGGGAAGTCTTCATGGAGAGGAAATCCTCATGCAGGGGAAGTCTTCATGTAGGAAGTCCTCATGGAGAGAAAGACCTCATGGAGAGAAAGACCTCATGGAGAGAAAGTCCTCATGGACAAAGTCCTCATGGAGGGGAAGTTGCTATGAAGCAAAACATCATAGAAGAGAAAACCAGACATCAGAGCTGGAAGCATGGGTTGAATTGCATCTGCAGCCAAGAGGAAAAGATTTATGAGTGCTCAGCCTTAATTAGTTTCCTCTTTTTATTCAATCTAGGACCCAAGCTCAGGGAATGAGGCCACCCTCCCTTAGGGCAGCTCTTTTCACCTCAATGAATCTAATCAGGATGATCCCTCAGAGACTGGCTCAGAAAGTGACCTAATGGAAGTAAATCCCTTACAGGTGTGCCTGGAAGCTCACCTCCATAAGTGATTCCAGATCAGCTGGCTAGGCTCCTTCCCTGGAGACATGTAGAAAGTGCCTGTTCTTAGTGGTTCTCAAGCCTGTCATAGCCTTAAAGAGACTTACAAATGTCTGTATCTAATTCATACCCTCACAGGTCCTGGTCGCTGAGGATAAAAATGGTTATCAATATTTTTTTAATCTCTATGAGATTCTACTATGCAGAGAGAGGTGAAAGTGATGGGCCTGAACTCTTCTTTTATAATTTTGTATTATTATTATTATTATTTATTTTATGTGTGGGTGTGTTGCCTACGTGTATGCCTACACGCTGCATGAATGAATGGTGTCTAAGGCAACCAAAAGGGGGTGTTGATCTCTGAAACTAGAGTTATAGAAGTTGTGAGCCACATGGATATTGTGCACCAAACCCAACTCCTCTGGAAGAGTAGCCAGTGCGCCTAACCACTGAGCCATCTTTCCAGTCCTGGACCTACCTTTTGTACCATTGCTAAAAACCTGTTCCGTGGAGCCCCACTCATACATAATCAAAGCATACCATGACATCACTGGCTCCTCATGTGGCCATTTCTACACACTTACTTCCTGATTCTTTGAGTACATTTGTTCTAGCTTATTCTTCCTGGTTTTTGAATTATTCAATAGTACAGCTCAAGAGAATGTGTGGATTTTCATTAGTCAAAAACACCTAACTCCTAAGAATCAGTTCTGGCTCTTGAGAAAATAAAACTGAGACAATACACTATTCCTAATTCATCCCAAACCCTCCTCCCTCTGAAGACTGTGTTACGGAAGTTATACCAGGCTTGCAGCATAAGTCTATTATTGACAATATGGACAAAAAGTAAATAAACCAAAAAATGGTCATTTCAAGCCACTGAGAAACATTGGCCAAAAGAAAAACGAAATCAGTCAACCTTTGCCAAGTCAAAAAGAACAGAACCCACTGGGACTAGTGTTCTATATTCAGCTTTCAAGGGGTATTGCAAACAATAGAGAACAAGTGTCATCACACCAAAGGTTTACAAACAGCACAGCTGACCAATGCAATGGAGTCAACCCAACCAGTGGCTGTCTCTGCAAAACCCACACACACCCTGCGCTGCACTTGGGACATACTCTGCCAGTGCTGGTAACATGTTCTCCTTGATGGCATCAACCCAAAGAGTCTCTCTCACCAGAGAAATATTTGTGTCTCCTGAATACTTGTCAATCCCCTGAAGGAAACAGTTCTGAGACCTTGTCAGAAAGTACTATAATTCCCACTTTGCAGGAAGAGAAATCAAGGCAGAAAGAGGTTAATCCCTCTGTTCAGGAAGTAGATGTTAAAGTGTCTGGATCTCCAGGAAGACTCGGGACCAGTTGTGTCCCTTGTATCATGGGAACCAAATGCATCCATCTATTTCTCCCGAGAGAATCGGGGTTCGGAGTCATGTGTTCTCTTCTTTTGCAGAACTCTTCCCTGCATTCTGCCTTTGGTTTTCTTTCTTCCTACTCTACGCCCATTTCCAGGTTGTCTACAAAAACTCAAACATGGTTATAATTAGCTCCAGGGAAGTAGCCAAATGTCCCTTTCTTCTCCTAGTAGTTGGGGGTGTCCACACGCCTTGAGGTAAGCGGCCATCTGCTAGGATTCGAGGATGTGCTTTATTACAGTCTCTCTAGTAATTTACACGAGTAGAGAGGGAATATGAGAAGGACTGCAAACCCGGGCTCTCCAGAACGTCTTCCCATGAGGGGTGCTAAATTCAACGTGTGACGGTGCCAAGTCAGAGGAGAGGAGTCTGCCCGTGTATTGGCTCAGCTCATTAGCACGGTTTGAAGATAATTATGATGAGACCGCACAGGGAGCATACCGTGTTGCAAGCGGTGAACCGGTAAGTAAACCGGAGCTCAAAACTACATGTCTTTCATGCTTTCGAGCAATCTTCCAGAAGATGTACTACTACATCTCCAGGCCCTGATCCTGATCCAAGTGGTCCAAGTGTTCTGTGTTTGGCTCAGTATTTTTTAATGAGAACGAGATCCTCCGTGGCAAACCCAGGTCAAGGGGAATGGGTGGGTGGCTTTCCTCCAGTCTCAGTTCATTTGCAGCTACTGCCTTTGGAAGATCCAGCAGGATTGAACAAGGAGCTGACCCACCATATTGCGAAGGTACAAAAGGAACGTTAGTGACGCAGTGGCCGGCCTTTTCTGTCTCTGCTTTTCGTACCACGTTCTTAGAGTACTTCTACATCTGTATACTGTATACTGTGTACTACTGCGTACTGTGCAGTCCTTCAACTCCTGCTCCCGATACATTCGGAACCTCCATGGTGTTTCTTTTTCTTCCCTCCCCTCTCAGCTAGAATTGAAGCCCTGACTCCTCTTCCTAAGTTATCTGCCTCTCCACAGACACCTAGTTCTCCAAAGACAGATGCTGGCGGTCCATTCCATAGACCTCGGTTGGCTCTCTGCTGCCCCCACCTGGTCCATACAGTAATCTTCCTGCAGTGATCTGACAGAGCACCCTTAAAATACAGTCTAGATTCCTGAAGGCAATTTGAATGCTTTTAATTTCCTTTCACTTTAAGCTTAACTTATGGGTCCCAAACTATCCTTAATGCGTAATGACAAATTATACTACCAAGTTATGAGCTATAGGATAGCACCTTGTTTTTCTGTTTTTTAATAAGTGGAAAACAGTAGTGTTCTAAGAAAAAAAATTTAAATCATAAAGTAGGCTTTTTCAAATCATTACGATGCTGTATATTAATATATTTATTTCAGAGTCATAACATTGATATTTTCCTCTCATTCTACTTCAAATACCCTATGGTGGTAATAAGACCGTAAGGGACAGATACAAGGGAAGACAGGAATTATCTGGAACTTCCCAGGCACTTAGAAAACTTCTTAGAATACATTCCGGCAGCTTACCCACAGCCCTAACCACATAACCATTTGTCTTGGTTACCGTTCCATTGCCATGACCAAGGCAACTTATAAAAGAAGTGTTTAACTAATTATGGGCTGTTTACAGCTGCAGAGGGTGAGTCTATGACCATCGTGGCAGGGAGCATGGCAGCAGGCAGGCATGGCCCTGAAGCAGTGACTGAGAGCTCATATCTTAGCAATAAAACAGAAGCAACAGGAGGGCAGGACTGGGCTGGCTTGTGCTTTTGAAATCTCAAAGCTCCCCCCCTCCCCAACACACACACACCTCCTCCTGATCCTTCCTAAACAGTCCACCACCTGGAAACCAGACCTTCAAATATAAGAGTGTATGGGGTTCGTCCTTATTCAAACCATCACATTCTACTCCCTGGCCCCCATGGGCTTGTAGCCACATCACAATGCAAAATACATTCAGTCCAGCCTCAAAAGCTCCCTTCTATGACCCAGAGCAATCTCTTAACTGTAAATATCTGCAAAACTAGAAGGAGAATTCCATTCTTCCAATGGCACAGAATAGACATTACCATGCCAAAAGGGAGAGAGGGGGAAACTCTCTCTCTTTCTCTCTCCCTCCCTCCTCCTCCCTCTCTCTCCTCCCTCCCTCCCTCTCTCTCTCCCTCTCCCTCCCCCCCTCTCAAGAAATACTAGACCAAGGCAAGAGTGAAACCGCACAGGGAAAACTCCAAATCCTGCATTGCCATGTCTGCAGTCAAAGGGTTCTTCAGATCTCCTAGTCCTTCCAGATTTCTTGACTGTGGCACCCTCCTCTCCTGTGTGCGGATTCCATGCCCTGCCTATAGCAGTCCTTGGTAGGTATCCCAAGGTGCTGGCATCTCCAACATCTGGGAGTCTCCAACACAACCCAGAGTTTACGTTCACAACTTCAGGAAATGGCTTCTCTGAGTTTCCATGCAGAAACTTCACATGCTTGTCTCAGCAGCTCCCCTTAAGCAGGGGTGAAGAGCCCGCAGCCCTCTGCTCCTGTATCTTTCTTGATAAAGCTAGAAGCAGTGGTCAAAACTGCTTCTTCTTCTTCTTGCTTGCTTGAGCTGGAATCTGGCCCCTCCTCCCCCTTGAATCATATCTGCATACACTTTGACTCATTAGTAGCTTCTTTTGAGACATGTGCTTTCCTTTTTACAAGTTTCAGATTATCTGGGTGGAGTCCCCAGCAGGGGGAGGGGAGATCTACCTGGTAAGTCTCCCTAGAAAAAGATAAGTCACTAGAATTAACCTAAGGAATGGTGGAGAAAGCTAAGTAGATCAATTACCATAGTGAGCAGGGAAGGCTATTGAAGAACTGTCGCTGAAAATGAACCTGCACCCTAAAAGGATGTCGTCAGTGGAGTCCTATTTTACACAGAGGGAAATCAGTGGCAAAGACCTTTATTCCCCTCAGGTCCCTGCGTGAAACTGAAGCTCTGGACATCCTCCCCGCCCCCCACTTCCTTCACACTTGAAACCAGATTGCCTAAGGACCTGGCTCAGCTGGCTTTGGGAGCCAGGCAAACCCTAGATCCGGGCTTGAGATGATGCTCGGCAGAGGCAGGCCTTGGATTGTTCATTAAACACTAGCACTGACTATTCTGTGCCTCAGTTTCCCAGCTGGCAGACTTACGAGGAGCCCCGTTGAGGGGTCACTGTGTAAGTAAGGGGGCAGGAGATGCTTGCAAACACCACTGCTGAGGTAGGAGCATTTACTTAGACAGGGTTAACCACTGGTGGTGGGGAGGGCAGCTAGCCTTAGAAAGCTACTTCCAAGGAAAACAGAACAGGAGGCAGAGTGAGACTATCAACTTCCAGTTTGCTTGCCTATACTAAAACAATCTCCTCCCCGCCTCTGTGAAAAAGCCCCAGCCCTTTTCACTAAGCCACTTCCTCCCAGAGCCTCACTGTAACATCCCGCTGAGACCCGTTCTATGCCTCAGTTCCACCCCTGCATTCTTCTATACCTGTGACAAAGGAGAACTAGCTATATTCCAACGTACAACACAAGTGTTTGGAGATATACATGCACAAGTATACATGCATATATGTTGCATGATCAGTACGTTGAGGCCATTTAAAATAGCTGTGGTCAGAACAGAAATCAGCTGCCTCAACCCCTAGTCCGCTGTCTCTGCTACCTTTTCATTATGAACACATTGTTCTTCCACAACCAAAACTTAAGATCCCTCCAGACTGATTTATCTTTGATCCCCTTACCCTTTGCCCAAGAACATATATAATGGCATTTACCTACTGCATAAACATGCATATAACACTAGATGCATAGAGACAAACACATCGCTCTTTTTAGATTGGTCTTCCCCACTGCTCTGGAAAAACAGGCTTACTTCTGAAGCCACTCCTAAATGGCCTTGCCATGGCTTATTGGAGTAGATCCGTGGGAATGTTTTTCTTTCTGTGGTAAGAACTAGCTGCTGTCCTTATCTCCCTGCTGAGTAGGCTTGGTACCATTGCCTTCTCCCAGGCCCCATTCAAGGTCCTCTATGAACAGTATCCCAGCTTATAACAGTTTGACTCATGAGATCCTCGGTGACTTTTGGGTACCATTCCTGTCTTCTCCTAGCACTGTGCCCAGTGAACACAGTCTTAGATGACCAGGGTGAGAGGATGTCTTAGATATCAACTAGAAAACTCCCTTACAGTACAGGCGAGCACTTCACAGCTTAGAGAACTAGAAACTTCCCCAACTATAGGTCTCCAGTGACTAGTGATTTATTAGGACAACCATCACTGTGTGAGGTGCTGGGGTCACCATGATGGAAAAAAACCCTATGGTCCTTCACACAGCTGCCTTGCTCGTGAGAAAGGAAGCTGAGAAGCAATTTTGACGACATGTCAATGTTATGGTGCATACGACATTGCTTCCCAGAGGTTGGAGGGACAGCTCGTGGGTGTAGAGCATGTATTGTTATTACAGAGAACCCAGGTTTGCATACCAGTACCCACATGGTGGTTCACAAGCCAGCTATAACATAACTCCAGTTCCAGGTCTATACATGTTATGCATACAGGCAAATCATTACACACATACTATGAAGTCAGTAAATATCACACACAGACACACACACACACACACACACAAAATGCTTTCTACAGAAACATACAACACCCCAAATGGCAGTAATAGGTGTTGCACATAAGCGATCAGTAAAGATGAGTCAGGAAAAATGTACAAGATCCTCACTAGGTAGCAATAAGTAGCAAGTCCTGGGACAGGAAGCAAGTCTAAAGGGCGTGGCAAGTTCATTTAGGAGCGGCCTCAGAAGTTAGCCCGTTTCATCAGAGCGGTGGGTGAGACTGAGCTAACAGGATGTGGTATGTGCATATATTGTTGTATGCATGTGTTTGTCCAGTAGGTAGATGTCGTTGTACCCTGATTCCCAGTAGCACTTCGACTCATCTTCCACGGTTCCCATCTCTTCCTTTCCCAACCTCCTAGTCCCTTTTCCTGTCCCCTTCTAGCTCCTCCCACTCTTCCCGGACATCTTTGACCTACCCACGTGAGCGAGTAAGGACTATTGAGTCCTTTAACCCTCTGGGTTGAGGTACTGTTGGGCAGCAACAGAGCTTCTGGCTCTACTGTACTCTTAGTTTGTAAACAACGGGGCCAGCCGAGTGTCTCCTGGAGAAAGGGGAGCCTGGGCAAGATAGGTAGGAGCCAGCAGCTACGTCAGGTCTGCTTCCCAGTGGAAGTGCCCCACCTTCAGAAAAAAACTGTGGCTTTCATGGGGCTACATCTACAGAGGACCGCACTGATCCCTAAAGATCAGTGTCAGGCACAGGCAGAGACAAGTGGCCCCAAAGCTGTAGAGGTTGGGAAGCTGACCTTGTTGGTATCTCTTCCACCAGAAAATAGGAATATGCAGATTTCCCCTACAGAAATAGTTGGGATTCTTAGCCATAAAAATCTCTAAGCTTTAAAGATTAAAGCCCCTTCCCCCAACCCCCTCCCTTCTCTGAGAAAAGGGAGCCCCCAAGGTTTCACCCCACCCTGGCACATCAAGTTACTGTGGGACTGGGCATATCCTCTCCCACAGAGCCCAGACAAGGCAATTCAGTTAGGGGAAAGGTATCCTCGCTTCTAATGATGGGAAAGGAAGCCAATGTCTGTTATCCTCTCGACATGGAACTTGCTAGGATTGTAAAAGATCTATCCAAATCTAAGATTTGAACTTTTTTTTTTTCAACTAAGCTTTTCTTCTGCGCTCCAACCTTAAATCAATTTCAGAATGCCGGTTGCTTATAGCAGATACATTCCAACCATTTTCTCTTAAGAGCCCAGAAAAAGACGGCTGAAATTAGCCAATTTCTTCTGGCTAGTCTCATTGTGCTAATGGAGTTTTTCTTCCCAATAATTCCTTAGTCTTTCAATGCAGCTCTTTATACCCCAGCCAAGTAAAATGTAATTTTTAAATGATATAAGGGAATATCAAGGAAATAACCAAGAGATCAAGGCAAAATGAAATGAGATATAATACTTCAAATGATTTGAGAGGTAGAATAGCACAAAATTCCTGTGTCTGTCTCTGGGGTAATAATTTGAAATAATGTCTTATATCCCTAAAAGAGAATATGTATAAAAAATGAAATCAACTCTTAATATGCCGTTTCACTCCAGGAAAGTATGACAAAACGTTATGTGTTCGTGGTCTTCAGATTATTTAGAAGCCGCTTTTTTCTAAAGCATTGGAAACCTTTTTAAGTCTTGGAATGGGGAAACTCCTGGACATAGTGGGTTCCCAGCCCCCAGCCTTCCATGCCTTCAGATTCTTGACCCATCAGCAAAAAAGACGGTGGGGGAGGGCAGGGAAGGGTCCTAGTTCAAAATCTACCAAATTTAAATTGACTCTATATTGATTATAAACTATCAACACTTGTGCCCACTAATCTTAGTGAGCATCAAAAACGAGGGAGCGCAGAGGAAGAACAGCCAAGTGGCGAGGGCTGTTGTCCATCCAGAGTCTTCTCCCTGGCTCAGGTCTTACCACTCACAGTTCTGAGATTCTCTACTTCTGACTGCTGGGACCAGAAGTCTGGAGTATCTCTTTAAAATGGAAGATCTGAGGCCAGTTTAACGATGAAATTAAGCATGATTTACGGCTCATGACAGACATTTCTGAAAAAACAAACCACTTAAAAAAGTCAGACAACTGGAAGAAGCTCGGTCCAGGTCCAGTGCCCTGTGACCTTGCTCTTTCTCTGACTCTTGCCACCTTCTGGTTTAAAAGAGGAGGCTTCAGGCCAGGAAAATTAGAGCAGCCTTTAATACCAAAGCGTATGTGCTTGTGACAACTGTGAGCAAAAGGTCAGTCCTATCTGCTGTAAGCCAACGAGCATCCCACAGGTACGAAAATGGGATCCGAGGTGCTCACAAAACCTGATTTGGATGTCACACCTGATATTTCAGTCAAAAAATTAATAATAATAATAATAATAATAATAAACATGTTTTGAGGTCTGCAAGCCTCTGGGAGTGTGATCTGGGACATTTCCAACCCACTTAATAGTCAGAGGCCATAATTTGAAAAATACTTATTACCGTGCAAAATCCAAACTTGTCATATCGATGAAAGGATATTGTATTATCCATGTTCTTCAAAGAGCATTTCAAAGACTCTTCGGGGCCCTTCTCCCCTGTCGCCTTCCCATTTTAGAAGGGGCAGAGCTGGGGATTTTCTTTCTTCCCTTTTTTCTTAAGGATCAAAAGCAAAAACCAAGAACACATGGCCTCTTTCCTAACGTTCAGAGCAACACAGATCACTGTGTAGTGAGACAGAGAAGAGATAAAACAGGGAATGTGGTAATGGGAGTTTAGTTTATTGGTGTTTAAACTCTAAGAGGACAGTGGCCTTTGGGTTGACAAAAAGAGAATTTTTTTTTTGGTCAGGCAGGTGCTGTGTGTATGGACTTGTCGGGTGTCCAGTCAGTGACCTTTATCAGATGGGCTGAACTACAGCTCAAGATTTTGGCAGGTCATTCCATCAGAGATACATCTGTGCTGAGAAGTTTCTCTCCCAAATGCAAACTTGCCTTTCTGCGTTATCTGGGGCTTCATCCTTATCAGAGCCAGTGTGATTTGAGAAGTTATGCCTTCCACGATCATGTTTCTATAAGCTACTGGGTGTGGCATTGCAGATAATAATTTAGAAGTTGTGTCAGTATCAGAGTTACTGAAGGTCTGTAGTTTAAGGTACTTGGAAATGTAGTGTATCTAGTGTGTTTTGCTTGTTTTTCTTGTTGCTATGATAAAATAACTGGCTAATGAAACTTAAGGGAAGAAAGCCTTGGCTCACACTTGGAAGGGATATAGTCGTTCGTAGTGAGGAAGGCGTAGCGACAGGCAGCTTGGAGCCACGGTGGCAGGGTGTCTGGTTCCCCACCTCCTTACCTACCAGGAAGCAGGAAGCAGAGCTCAGGCAAGAAGCAGGGACATTTTATAAAACCTTTAGGCCCACTTCCAGTGACCCACTTCCCCCAATAGGGCAACGTTCTAAGGACTGGGGACCAGGAGTCCACACACATGAGCCAATGGGAGCGTCGCACACCAAAGCATGGCATGGGGATGCATGGCTCGTTAGCTCTTACAGCAGGTCCGCCCTCTCCGGTGTCCACTTCCTTCTGTGGGAATGTGCATTTTCAGGATGTCCTGCCACAGGATATACTTCTCCTGACTTCTACCTCACGCCGACCTCTCAGGTTACTGTTGCTTGTAGGTTGTTTTGCTTCTAATCGCACTAACTTGACTCGCTCAGCAAGTGTGAGATACAACCAGTCCAGCATCAGAGAATGTCATGCAGAGCATGGGAGCAGCTGCCGATGTGCATCCCAGAAACCTCATGAGATGGGATCCCTCAAGAATCGGGTCCTAGATGAAAGTACCCACTGCAGGAAAAAGGAAGAAGAGAGAAAAAGCCTGCATCAAACAGAGCTGAAATGTGACCGTAGTTTTCTTTCAGATTCACTCCATTTGCTGTCTGTTGCCCACCATCCTGTTTCTAGGTTGTCCATGATAAAGAATGTTTGTTTTTACCCCAGCCTTAAGCACTGCAATAAGAACTTGAATTCTGTGTTGGTCCCTGGTTGCTCTAGATGTAAACAAGGCTTTTTTTCCCTCTCCAGCAACATTGCCATCTCTCTGGACACGAGCGTGCTTCTGTGCACAACTAGCCTAGCCCAGTTCCAGGAATGCAGTGAGAACTCCAGCAGGATATGAACGGAACAGAGCAAGAGGACAGACGTCATCTCCATGTCAAGGACTACTTAATGATCCAAAGAAACTGCACAGATGCTCTGGCTATTACAGGCAGTGAATGTCAAAAGGAATGGGGTGCTCCCTACCTCTTGGCATGAGTAACTGTGCCACCCTGGACCTTGGCCAAGCAGAAGGCCATCGCCCAGTGTGTTCAGACTATAGACAGAAATAACCCTTTGTAACATTTTTAAAAGTTGAAACCAAGAAATGGAAAGATGACTCAGCTCTTAAGAGTCTCCTCACACAACCGTAGATTCTTGAATTCAGATCCCAGCAGAAGAGAGGCATCCTGGGAACACCTCAGCTCCAGCTTCCAGGAGCCAAACACTTTCTGCTGGCCCCCACCTGTTCAGTCATATCTGTACATACTCCCATGCAGGCACACGCGTGAATAGACGGCAGATGGATGGATGATAGATAGATAGATAGATAGATAGATAGATAGATAGATAGATAGATAGATAGACAGACAGACAGACAGACAGATAGACAGACAAACGGATGCAGGCAGACAGATCAAAACTTTAGAATTTTGAAAGAAAATGTATCAATTCTAAGAAAATGAAATTTGATCAATACAAGTTCAGCTCTTACAAAACATGTTTAAAAATGCTGTTGTCTGCAGAAGGATTTTGGAATAAAAGTAATGAGTAGGTAAATAGGGTTCTTTTTTTTCTTTAAATACTCAACCAACACTGAGATCCACAGGCCATTAATTATTAATTAATTTCTAAACGAGTTCTTTTGAACACAACCTCAGACACCTTGAATAGCAGATCTTGGATAAAATCCTCTATTTTTGCTCCCACATGGAACTGGATAAATCACCAAGGGAATACTGAGGAAGCCTGGGAGAAGCGCTGGCTGCTCTCTAACAGGTCAGAATACTTGGACCCCTGTGGCTACAGAGACTCCATTCACTGTTGTTACCCTGAGCCTAGGACCTGGCCATCCCTTCCAGGGAGTTTCTTGAGTCACAATCCAGGCACGCATTCCATTACATAGAATAAATAATGACTTAATTTATTAGCTACACAAAAATTTCATGGGAGTTTTTTGGAGAAGCTTGGGAACTATCCACATTTTCTTTTCTTATAAACAAAATTCCTCCTTTTCTAAATACGTGCGAGAGACCTTTGCAGCCATCCTCTACAGCTGGCTTTAAACAGGAGCCGCGATGTGCTTGGCCTGTGACTATTTCTCTCCATATCTGGTGTCCCAGGGCTTGCTGTCCATCCCTTCCTATAGGGGGGTTCAGTGCCTCGAAGCACTTCAGTGAACTCTGTCTCCCGTGGCTACTGTGTTTCCTTCCCTGTGCTTTGCGAACCTTCTCACCTCGGTGCATACAGCTTTGCAGGCAAGGGATAAAGAGATGGGGTACTTGGCAGCTGAAGCATCAGCATGGAGTTCAAGCCTGACTTGGGACCCAGGTAAGACCACAACTGAAGGCTTGTCCTACCTCCTAGCTAGGACCTGCAGCAAGTCTCCTCACCTCTGCCCTCCTCGCTTCAAACATCGTGGTTCTAAGTACAGAGGTGAAATAAGAGGAAATCACCAGTTCTTCATATAACTGCTCCCATGATTGTTTCCCAGAACTGAAGGTGAATGTGTTGTCAATTTGACAAGATCTAGAATCACTTAGGAGATAAACATCTCCAGAGAGACAAACATTTCTAGAAGCATTTAATGAGAAAAGGCCTACCCTGACAACGAGCCATGCCTTTCTGTGGGCCGATGTCCCAAACTGAATCAAGAAAGAAGGAAACCACCTGAATGATGAGCGCCATTATCAGCTCTTCTTCCTGACTTCAGATGTGACATTGACAGCCCCTGTCACCATGCCATCCCTATCCATGTCCCTATCCATGGGGGACTGGACCCTCAAACCATAAACCAAACCAACTCCTTTCTTCATTGCGTTGCTCCTGTTACGTGCTCAGTCACAGCAATGAGACAGTAGCTAACACGCCTGCCCGAGAAATGTATACGGGACAGGGAGAGAGACACTGACCTGTGTGGGCGTGTCCTGAATCTGTACACATCTGAGCCCACAGCGTCCTCTCAAATATTGAAATAACTGCTCGCCAAGAGCTGAGGAGCCATGACCTTCTGTCACCCCAGACACTTTGGCCCCTTCTATCTCATTCTATCCAATGATTAACAATCAGATTCCAGCAAGACAGTAAGTCAGTAAGTTGATGGTGGGGACCAAACACCTACCCCTCCTTCGGGGACACTGGACATCACTTGGTGTTCATACCTACCCATAACATTACAAACAGTAGCCTTACATTTGAAAATATATTTTGTGGCACTTGGTAGTCATAGGCACTGTGGTGGTATGAATAGCTATGTCTCCTATAGACTCACGTGTTTGAGTGCTTGGCTCATAGGAAATGCCCTATTAGGAGGTGTGGCTCTTGGCCCTTTGGGAATGGCACTGTTAGGAAGTGTAGCCTTCTTGGAGCAGGTGTGGCCTTGTTGGAGAAAGTGTGTCACTGTGGGGGTGGACTTTAAAGTCTCCTATGCTCAAGCTACACCCAGTGTGGCGCACAGTCTCCCTCTCCTTCCTGCAGATTAAGATGGAGAACTCTCAGCTCCTCCAGCACCATGTCTGCCTCGATGCTGCCATGCTTCCTGCTATGATGATAATGCACTGAACCTCTGAAGCTGTGAGCCAGCCCCAATGAAATGTTTTCCTTTGTAAGGGTCTCCTAGGTCATGGTGTCTGTTCCCAGCAATGCAACCCTAACTAAGAAGGGCACTAAAATAAGAGCTATACTCTTGGGACACTGCTAAGCACTTAGGGAACCTTGGTGAAAATTAAATGGCTCTCACTAGGATACCCCGTTTGAGGAACAGAATATAGGCCGGATTTTCCTCTCCACTTACCTTGGATTTGGACATCCTGTTGTAAAGTTTCCCACTTTCTACATGTACTCACCCACACCCCAAAAGGTGCTGCGAGTGGATGGCCAGCAGAAAAGAAACTCGGTGGCATCGTTGGAGATTCTGGCCTCATAATGTCATGTCAGGGCTTTTGGGTTTTTTAATATTATCATTTTATTTTGTTACTTATTTGTTCCCTTGCACATATATTTTATGACTTCCAGTTTTGCGTTTTTATGGGATTCATGAGTGTGCAAATGTGTTGCTGGATCTATATGTTTTTTGTGCCTTTCCTTGGGTTCTTTTCTTTCTTCGCTAACAGAGGTTTGTTTTGGTTGTTTTGCCCACTTCCCGTGTGCTTGGCTCACCATATTTTATTGTATCTCATTTTGTTTTATTATCCCTTAGAAGCCTGTTGGTTTTCTAATGAGAGACAGAAAGGGGGTGGCTCAGATGGGAGGGGAGGGAGGGAGGAACTGGGAGGAGGAGAGGCAAACTAATCAGGATAGAGGTTATGTGAGAAGAGAAATCTATTTTAAAATAAAGGAAAAATTCAAAAGAAATGCAGGGGGGAAACTGGGTGGTGGGGGGAGGGGAAGCTGCAAATTCCCACAGTGCTCAGCTTTGAATCCCAGTAAGGAAGTCAATAGGACATTTTGTTGAGGTCTATAGACACTCTTGAAAATATTGTGCTAGTTTCATTTCCATTGCTGTGATAATATACTATTACCAAGAGCAACTTAGGGGAAGAGGGGAGTTCATTTCATTTTACACTTATGAGTCACAGTCAGGGAGAAGTTGGGGAACAGAAAGCAGCAACTTGGAACAGAAACTGTGGGGCAATGTTTCTTGCTGGCCCACTCACAGACCTATGCTTCAGTAGAGTACCTTACACAGCAAAGCACTACCTACCCAGGGAATGGTGCTGCCCACAGTAGACTGGACCTTCCCGCAACAGGATAGGTCTTCCTACTCAAAAACCTTTTTAAGAAAACTTCTTCAGAGATGTGCTCTGCAGCCAGGTTTTAGCTAATTCCAGATGCTGTCAAGTTGACAACTAAGATTAACCACCACATAGTTAATACTACCTATCTTATAAGATGACAGTAAAAATTGAGTTAAAAGTTATACATATCACTTAGCACAGTTTTCTAGTATACTTACACGAACAATAATAAAGAGTGGTTATTATTCTAAATGAACTTTTCAAATCATTGCAAAGAGTAAGCAAATATGCAGGCTTAATCATCTGGTTATAATTGTGCCATTTATTAAACTGTTGGCTTTTGTCTTTAAATACTCATTTCTAGATTTGGCTTCAAAACACAGGCTGAACTTTGGCCAAAGATGTTTTCATAGCATTCCCTTGGAGGGAAAGACATTTGGCCTGTTAATTGTCCCTATTAAGATCTAGTCCCCAGATGTTACCTCAGCTGGGGAAGAGGACTTCTTTTCAGGAGGCTGTTGACAGAGGTTTCGAGATAAACATGCAATGGCAATATATATGCAGGCCAGAAGAAACTCAAGAGCAAAGTGCTGGACTGTTGAAGCATTGCACAAGCTGATGAGAGGCGACTTTCCTAGAAGAACTTAACAGAAAGGAGTTCAGACCCAGAAAGGGACATCACTGCTAGTAGATCCTCAAAAGGAAAATCCTAACCCAGGAGTAGTTACACACACACAGACGCACACACACATACACACACACACACACACAAACACACATACACACAAACACGCACACTCACACACACACACAAACACACACACATACACACACACACACCACACACACACACACGCATACACACACACATACACACACACACACAAATGCACAGTGAGTTCACATACACACATATTCACAGTGAGTTCACACACACACACACTCACCATGCACACACACACAAATGCACACACACACACAGACGCACACACACATACACGCACACACACACACACAAACACACATACACACAAACGCACACACTCACACACACACAAACACACACATACACATACACACACCACACACACACACAAATGCACACACACACGCACACACACACACAAACACACACACAGAGGAGAAAGAGAGAGAGAGAGAGAGAGAGAGAGAGAGAGAGAGAGAGAGAGAGAGAGAGCAAAAGCGTGTATCTTCTGAAACCATGGCCCAGAGCAATACTATGTTCCCTCAAGCTGACCTGTGAGGCACTGTGTCACAGAAATGCCATGGCAACTCACACAGCTGGCCCACCAGCTGTCATCCTAATGAGATGCACAAGTCCTTTCAGCCTGTTCATACATCTACAAAGCAAGAAAATGCTCCCTGTGACTGTAATGGAATGAAAATGAGACTGTAACGCTAATGCATTTGGAACAGTGTCATATACGTTTTTTGTCTTTAAATATATATACATATATATGCAGTATATGTAAATATATTATAAATATATAATACAAACATGTTGATAATATAATATCATAAATCATATTATATTGTATTAAAATATTTTTATAATACGTAAATACTTTTTCAAAAATAGAATACAGTTGTATAACATATATAATATATACTAAGCACACAACAGGTGCTTCATGCATGTTATGCATGACTTTCTTTGTTTATTTATTTATTTTGTTTTTTCCATCATTATTAAATTGGGTATTTCTTATTTAAATTTCAAATGTTATCACTTTTCCCGGTTTCCAGGCCAACATCGCCCTAATGCCTCGCCCCCTGCCTTTTATATAGGTATTCCCCTCCCCATCCTCCCCCCATTACCACACTCCCACCAACAATCCCGTTAACTGGGGGGTCCAGCCTTGGCAGGACCAAGGTCTTCTCCTTCCACTGGTGCTCTTACTAGGCTATTCATTGCTACTTATGCAGTTGGAGCCCAGGGTCAGTCCATGTACAGTCTTTGGGTAGTGGCTTAGTCCCTGGAAGCTCTGGTTGCTTGGCATTGTTGTTCATATGGGGTCTCAAACCCCTTCAGATCTTTCAGTCCTTTCTCTGATTCCTTCAACAGGAGTCCCATTCTCAGTTCAGTGGTTTGCTGCTGGCATTCGCCTATGTATTTGCCGTATTCTGGCTGTGTCTCTCAGGAGAGATCTACATCCGGTTCCTGGAAGCCTGCACGTCTTTGATTCATCCATCTTATCTAGTTTGGTGGCTGTATATGTATGGGCCACAGGTGGGGCAGGCTCTGAATGGGTGTTCCTTCTGCCTCTGTTCTAAACTTTGCCTCTTTATCCCCTCCTAAGGGTATTCTTGTTCCCCTTTTAAAGAAGGGTGAAGCATTTGCATTTGGTC